>NC_138381.1:22103216-22108341 GCF_054177405.1 Leptonychotes weddellii | reverse complement strand
TCTCTCGTATCAACTCATATCCATGTTACACAGAACTACACCAAGAGAACATAATCCTAGAAACACCTTTGAATGACAACTCCCAACACAAAGATTTGGGGCTAAGAAGCAGCATATATGGCAGATAAAGCCAACTTCTCTCTCCTACTCTGCCCATAGAACTTAGAGGTCCAGAGAAAGTAAGCTAACAGTAGTATGGTTACCAGCTGGCAAGGGGTTGGTGTTGACCCTGAAGGGCTACACACAGCGAACTCTGGCACCCAGCTAGAGAAGTCAAAATGGGCTCCGAACCATGGTGGAGCATTTAGGTATGGTCTCTACCGCGGTACGTGTTCCTGCTTTAAGAAGTCAGCAAGAAACTCAGAAGTAGCTGCCCAAGGGGGTTTCCAAAAGAGTGTGCATAGGGGGAGTGTAAAAGGTACAGTGGAGGTACTCAAGTATCTCACCAAGTTTCTAAAAGATTTCTAAAGATTTCTGGCTTTGACCTTTTCATTTTCTAAACCCTATGCTTACAAATGTATTACATTCATTATAGATGGGCTGTTTTCACTGCTGTATAACCAGACCCTGGCATATCATGGCTCAACTGCTCTTAACGCATCATGAATAAATGGTGATACAATTAAGGGAAGAAAATGGCCATAAAGGAAAACATAAAAGAAGTTTGAATTTTAAACAAAATGACAGCAGCATAAGAACATGGAGTCCAAGGTAATCTTTTGATTCCAAATCAGCAGGAAACACAGCTTAGGCATTCTGTTAGAATCGTCGGGTCCCAGCTTGGTGGGTCTCAGCAGTGAACAATCCAGACATTTCCCCTAAGGGCTTAATCCAGGGTTTACTCAACCACCACATGGTTTTCATTTAGGATGGGGTGTGGGGAGGGGCTGCTGCCCTGGGCATTTTGGGTGCTTAGCAGCACTCCTGCCCTCCAACCTGCCAGACGCAAGTAGCTGACCACCCTCCTTAGTCAGGACAACCCCAAACGTATCCAGACACTGCCAAATGTCCCTTGCTGGCAGTTGGGGGGGGGGGGGCGGGGAGGACAGAAATCACTGCTTCACCCATCTCTGAGCAGAAGCAGCCAGGCAAAGTATCCTAACTGATGGGAAAGATCACCCACACAGTGGAGGAAAAGGGCAATGGTAATAGGAGACAGATCCCTCAGGAGATGGATGCTGGCGATGGTCGCACAACGGTGTGAATACCCTTACTGCCCCAGACAGGACACGTCGGAACACGGTGAAGATGCTCATTTTTAGGTTGTGTGTGTTTTACAATAAAAGTACGTCCATCTGAAAATTACAGCCTACTTTAGGCAAGATAACTAATTGCATTGGTAACAATTTACCAATAGATCTTTATGTGCCATTTGTTTTATAACTTCAAATGTTTTTTGTAGATGTACAATATAAACAGGATAAATACAGTCTTCTTCATACTTCTTGGCATCTAAACAAAGACAGTCGCGCCTGTGGATTAGTGAGCTACTGAAGGCAAAAAATTATTAGGTGACCACATAAATTTAAAAGAAGAGAAATAACCAGTAAAACAAAAAGGAAAACCTACTAGTCAAAATCACTTGCACTAGGAAGTTCTACTGGGACAAGAGTATCTACCACTCTCAGCTCTGGTTTTGCCAGATGTGCATACAGCTGACACTTCCCCTGAACTGGGCTGACAAGACCTGTGGGCGTTCTCCAGGTGCACAGGTCCAAGTGCACCAACGGCCAAGTACGGTGGTCCTAGTTCTTCCGCAACATTTGCTTCTTGACATAAAGAACCAAATTGGCCATGTCCTGGCTGTAACAGCTGGATATGTTTGGCACCGTCCTCAGACCGGAGTAAGAGGTGCCTTTCCCTGGGCCCTGCATCTTCAAGGGCTCCATTATCTTAAACACAAACTAGAAGCTTATGAAAGAACACGTGGTCACTGTGCCACTTGACATCAGGCTTCAGTGCCGACACGGTGAGATCAGCAACCCTCAACACACACTCCTGTGACTGACACCTCCGGCTCCAGGAAAATGCTTCTGCACTCCTCTTGCCCCACATCCTTGAAATAAGACAACGGCCTCCAGGTGCCTTGCAGGTCTGTGGACCATAACACGGCCAACGCCAGAGACAGACACCACTTTGGAGTGTGGGGAGAAACCGGGCAGTCAAGATGCTTAGAGTAAAGGAAAGGCAAACGAGCATGTTAATCCTGCCTTTCAGAGGCACAAATGCAGAGAAAATCCACACATGGAAGCACCAATACCGGGCCCAACATCCAGCTCCCTGCTTCCCCACAGGCCGAGGCTCCAGAGGCACTCACAAAATAGGACAGTGTTTGCAACCACGGCAACACGACATGAGCAATATTTGGCAAATAGTCCATAATTCATGTTCCTCTTAAATCTGCTTATATATACGTGTACAGGCACAACATGCTTAAAGATAATGGTTCTTTACAGTGGCAACCAGATGGAGACTGAATAGTAGAGAATTGCAAATGTATTTTTAATATATTAGATGTTTTCGTTGTCAAAATTTAGCCATGTCTGTTTCACTTAAATTTTTTTTTTAAAGATTTTATTTATTTATTTGAGAGAGAGAGAATGAGAGACAGAGAGCATGAGAGGGAGGAGGGTCAGAGGGAGAAGCAGACTCCCTGCCAAGCAGGGAGCCCGATGCGGGACTCGATCCCAGGACTCCAGGATCATGACCCGAGCCGAAGGCAGACGCTTAACCAACTGAGCCACCCAGGTGCCCTCACTTAAATTTTGACGCCTTTACTAACAGATGGAGGCTTACATCCACCCTCTTGCCCTGGCCCCACCAATGTTCAAGGGCTTGGGTATGCAGAGACACAGGTGGGGCACGTTCCCCTCCTTCAGGCTCACGTATGCCATTTCCTCGCACACTCAGGGAGGCCCCTGCACACAAGGGGGTACCTGTCGTGAAGGTGGCCGTGGGACACTGGATACGAACTCCAGTCAGCAAACAATCAAGGATAGATGGAATATACCCAACATCATAAAGGCTATATGCAAAAGACCCACTGCTATTATCATACTCAATGGGGGAAAGACAGCTTTTCCTCTAAGGTCAGGAACAACACAGGGATGTCCACTCTCACCATTATTATTTAACACAGTACTGGAAGTCTTAGCCTCAGTAATCAGACAACAAAAAGAAATAAAAGGCATTCAAATCAAGGAAGAAGTCAAACTCTCCCTCTTCACAGAAAACATGATACTCTGTAGAAAACCCGAAAGACGCGACAAAAATTTGCTCAAATACATGAATTCTGCAAAGTTGCAAGATATAAAAAAAATCAACGTACAGAAATCTGTTGCATTTCTACACACTAACAATGAAGTAGCAGAAAGGAATCAAGGAATCAATTCCACTTGCAATTGCACCAAACACTGTAAGACACCCAGGAATAAGCCTAACCAAAGAGGTAAAAGATCTGTACTTTGAAAACTATAGAACACTTACAAAAGAAACTGAAGAGGACACAAGGAAATGGAGAAACATTCCATGCTCATGGATTAGAAGAACATACGTTGTTAAAATGCCTATATTATCCAAAGCAATCTACACATTTATTGCAATCCCTATCAAAATACCACCAGCATTTTTCAGAGCTAGAACAATCCTAAAATTTGTATGGAACCACAAAAGACCAAAGCCAAACCAAACCAAAACCCAAATAGCCAAAAAAATCCTGAAAAAGCAAAGCAAAGCTGGAAGTATCAGGACAGTATGGTACTGTCACACAGAGCAGACGCATAAATCAAACAGACACATAGATCAATGGAACAGAATAGAGAACCCAGAAATGGACCCACAACTCTCTGGTCAACTAATCTTTGACAAAGCAGGAAAGAACATCCAATGGAAAAAAAGACAGTAAATGGTGTTGGGAAAACTGGACACCATGCACAAGAATGAAACTTTCTTATACTACACAAAAAATAAATTCAAAATGGATGAGAGACCTAAATGTGAGATAGGAAACCATCAAAATCCTAGAGGAGAACACAGGCAGCAACCTCTTTGACCTCGGCCACAGCAACTTCTTGCTAGACACATCGCCAGAGGCAAGGGAAACAAAAGCAAACATGAACTATTGGGACTTCATCAAGATAAAAAGCTTTTGCACAGTGAAGGAAACAGTCAACAAAACTAAGAGGCAGCCTACAGAATGGGAGAAGACATTCGCAAATGACATATCAGATAAAGAGCTACTACCCAAAAATCTATAAAGAACATATCAAGCTCAACACCCCAAAACCAAATAATCCAGTTAAGAAATGAGCAGAGGACCTAGACATTTTTCCAAAGAAGACATCCAGATGGTTAACAGAAACATGAAAAGATGCTCAACATCATTCATCATCAGGGAAATACAAATCAAAACCATGATGAGATATCACCTCACACCTGTCAAAATGGCTAAAATCAAAGCACAGGAAACAACAGGTGTTGGCAAGGATGCAGAGAAAGGGGAACTCTCTCCCATTCTTGGTGGGAATGCAAACTGGTGCAGCCACTGTGGAAAACAGTACGGAGGTTCCTCAAAAAGTTAAAAATAGAACTACCCTATGATCTAGCAATTGCAAAACTAGGTATTTACCCAAAGGATACAAAACTACAGATTCAAAGGGGTACATATACCCTGATGTTTACAGCGGCATTATCAACAATAGCCAAACTATAGAAAGGGCCCAAGTGTCCACCAATGACAAATACAGAAGATGTGGTATAAATATACAATGGAATATTACAGCCATCAGAAAGAATATCTTACCATTTACAACAACATGGATGGAACTAGAGTGTATTATGCTAAGTAAAGTAAGTCACTCACATAAAGACGCTTAACTGACTGAGCCACCCAGGCGCCCTGGAATTTGTTGGCTGGTAGTTGGTAGTTTAAGTGTCTGCCTTTGGCTCAGGTCACAATCTCAGGGTCCTGGATCGAGCCCTGTGTCAGGCTCCCTGCTCAGCAGGGAGTCTGTTTCTCCCTTTCCCTCTCTGCCCCTTCCACCCCCTTGGGCTTGCTCTCTCAAATAAAATCTTAAAAAAAAAAAAAAAAAAAGACAAATTCCATATGATTTCACTCATATGTGGA
>NC_138381.1:22062205-22103116 GCF_054177405.1 Leptonychotes weddellii | reverse complement strand
GAACCACCCAGGCACCCCACCATATGTGGAATTTAAATAATAAAACTTATGAACTTATGAGAGGAGGAGGAGGAGAAGAGAGGGAAACAAACCATAAGAGACTTAACAGAGAACAAACTGAGGCTTGATGGAAGGAGGTGAGTGGGGGATGGGCTACACGGGGGATGGGTATTAAGGAGGGCACTTGTTATGATGAGCAGTGGGGGGGGAGGGGTATTTAAGTGATGAATCACTGAATTCTACTCCTGAAACCAATATTGCAATGTTAACTAACTAGAATTTAAATTAAAATTTAAAAAAAAATTTAGATGCCAAACCATGGAAATGGAGTTTTCCCCGCCACTAGAGGGCAGGAGTTACAAGGGAGGTGGCCACGGCAGGAGACAGAAGGCCTGCCAGGCACAACTCTCTATCCAGGCAAACAAGGAGGGAACTCTGTATCACCAAGGTTTGCGAACAGGGACAGAAATGCTTGATCCAGTTTAAAAGCAGCACTGTGTTAGGGTCCGCATACCTGGCTAATTTGCACCCATCACAGCTGCGGGGAGAAAGAGAGGATGCTATCCTTTTCCAAGAAATTTCCCATAGGCTTAAATATAAAGTAACTTACATTGCACTCAGTGAAACAAGCCAGACACAGGAGGACAAATATGGGACATAGGACTCCACTTCTATGAGGTACCCAGAGCAGTTGAGTTACCAGTGGCTGCAAGGGGGAGTTAGAGCTGAATGGAGACAGTTTCAGTTTTGCAAGATCAAAATTTCCAGACATGGATGGTGGTACAACAATGTGGAGGTACTTTATGTCACTGAACTGTGCATTTAAAAATGGTTAACGTGGTCAGTTTTAGGTTTTGTGTATTTGACCACAGCTAAAATAATAAGCAACACTGAAGAAGAAACCTCTCCGAGGAGCCTGACCACCTTGAGCTGAGCACACAAGCAAGCAGTAAGGTAGAAGCTGGGGCTTAAGGATACTGTTGTTCCAGAAGAGAATGAATTTATTTTCATCCTTTGCCACCGTACTTAAACCCACACTCTTGGACTTCAGTGGTAGGGAGGGTGGGGGAGCACTGCGAGGTGGATTTCGGCCAGCCTGATACATCAAAGATGGTCTTGGCTACAGAGCAGGTGCTCCTCAAACTTGCAGAGGCCAGTCCTCTAACTTCTGCCCTCCTGCCTTTGGTCCACAGCTCAGCTTCGTTGCTCCTAGTAACCACTTGGAGCCAGCTGTGGACAAACCACAGTCTGCAAGGAACCTGGACAGAGCTGGACGTTCAGAGCACATTATTTCTCAAGAGCTGCTAATCTGCAGCCCCAGGCATCCCTTCTGATTACACGCTGACTGGCCAAGTAGCAGGTGGGGAGAGGGGGTCCTGGGCAGCCTCCAGGATTAGTCATGCTGGGCAGATTTTCAGCTGGAGAGACAAGCATCTGCTCTGTTTTAGCAACACAGGTCATTCCTCACTACCTCCGTACAACCCTTTAAAAACACCCACCCACTTAAAAGATCATCTAAAATGAAGTATGTTGGAATAGAAGTTACACCATTCAAGTGGGTGAACTAATTTCATTTTGTTTGGGGTGTGGGGTGGGAAGTTATTCCGCATGGTAAACATGATTCCATCTGTTGGGAATTTTGTTTCACACCTCCAAACCAAGAGGAGGCTAGCCAAGTCTGCCTGCCAGGAAGGGGAAGGGGAGGCGTGCACACCTTGGTGTAAAAATCTAACTTGGTGTCCCAGTTTTACCAAGTGATAGGCTTGAGGGTATACAAACAGAAGTTAGTAAGGGGAGATGTTCCATCTTTCTACTAATCAATGAGTTAATCACCAACCACAGTAGGTACTATGTGAGCAAAGGGTAAGACAAGGTCCGTTTCTCAAGTAGGTCATTACTAACTAAAAAGACAAGACCAAGATGCTTGAAAGAAGAAAAAACAGCAAGAGGGTCAATGATCAAAGGCTAAATGATGTAGTACCAACTTTTAGTCTCAGAGGGAGGCCAGAAGCACTCCAGCCTCCCTCCTCCCCCAATGCGTGCTCTACAACAGCCCCTGCAACGTAACCCGCCCCAAAGCCAATTCTTGGTTTCTTCCTGTCACTGCCTTCAAAACCTGTTTCTCATATGGAATCTAAAAACAACACACAAATGAGTGATTCCATGTGGCATTCATCTTTCTCAGTAGGACTTATTTCATGGAGCCTAATACCCACACGGCACAAGGTATAAACTTGTCCAATCTCTACGCTGTATGCCTGAAACTAACCTAACACTGTGTGTCAACTATACTCCCAAGTTTTTGCCAACACTGGTTTCCCTCGCACTCTCCCCCTCTGTAAGCCCTGCCCAAATGGCCTGTGCCTTCGTCCTCGGGCCACCTCTCTAACCCCTTCTTCAAACAGTGCCCGGTGCACGGGCCTCCTTTCCTTCAACACGCAAAGGGAACACCATGCAGCCTCGGGGCTTTGGCGCACGCAGCACTCCTGCCTGGAACATTCTGCCCGCTCATTCCGCCCGGAGTCTTCGACGGCCGGCTCCTTCCCATGACCCCTTCCCCTCCTCAGGCTCCCTCTCTTTTCTGTCCCACACCTTATCCACCGGCTTGTGTGCCTCATGCGATGTGTCACAGCACTTTGCTGTACCTCTGTGCCCCACCCCCCAATGGCGGGGCCACATACACCCCCAAGACCCGCACAGTGCAAGTATTCAAATATTTGTGAAATGCACACCTCACAGAGAAGGGTGGTTGCAAAAAGCTCATGAAATTCAGAATAATCAGATTGTATCAGAGGAAGATTTCATAGCTAACTACCTGGTCTTCCTTTTGACTGAAGCCACCTGAAGGACAACTGCTAAAGCCATCCCGCTACAGCAGCTCACACACACGAGGGCTCATGTGCCAGGCACGGTTCTAAGCACACGTCTCATAGCAACTCCTCATACTCTCAAAAGCACCCTAGACAAACCATGGCTCGCATGGAACAGATGAAGTAACGGGTATGGAAAGATTGCTAACTTGCCCGAGGGCACAGAGCTAGCGACGGCTGAGCCGGGGTCCCGATCCGCACACAGGCTGGGGCCAGGGCCAGGGCTCCAACCACTCTCCCACGCACGCCCTCTCACGTCACCTCCCACTGACGCCTCAGCCCCATGAAGGGAACCCCTCCTGCTACTCCACGGAGAAGATCCTTGCCGTGGCCACCAGAGATCTCTCAGCTGCCAACACCAGTGGGCATGTGTTGACTAGCATGGTTTACCACTTGCACGTATGTGATCAACAGCAGCAACAAAAAGATGCCAGGGGCTCAAGCAGCTCTACTCTGCGGGGGAAGCTCCAGCCCACAGCATACCACCCAGACCCCCATGCTCCCCGCTTCCATGACCTGCACTTACTGTTTCATCTTCCAGTCTGAGCTGGAGGCTCTTCTCTCCCTCCTTGTAGTCCTTGGTTAATTCAGCTGAGCGCCATACTTCGTCAGGGTCAGGGATCCAGACCCTCGTGTACTGGAAGATTAAAAAAAAAAAAAGTCAGATAGAAATAAAGCTTTCAGGTGTCTACATGGGTATTGCTACCTCTGAGGGGCCCTCCGGAGAACTTGTAAAGCCATCTTGACACATCTTCCTCTCTTCTCATTTCAAAACACAAGGTGATCTAATACCATGACAAGTAACTCACAGGACTGCGGACAGAGGGCACTTTCTAGATCCTAAGAGGATGCCACAGATCAATGTAATTCTCATTCTGCCAGCAAGACTGCCAAGCCTGCATCTAGTTACATCCACCAGGGCTTTGCATCCTCATCTCAAGGGCAGGACAAAATAGCAATGTCAGAGGGAGCGTCTAGTGTGCTGCAGATGAGAGAAAAAACAACTCATGCCAAGACCAAGACCGAAGAGCCCGTCTTCAAGTCTTGGGAACCTCCGCTCTGATATGCTGCATTCAGGGACAAAGCCATTTTCCTGCAGGAGTGAAAAAAAGTGTCAGCAAATCGAAAGTGTATTTACATATTCCTGAATTGTCAGCAACCTCAATTTACTTGTGCATTCTTTAAGCCACACACCTACCCCCAAATCTTGCTCAAGCTCCCCCAGTTGCTACGGGATTTGCAAGGTCATGAAGCTGGCCAACTCCCGCAGGGGAGAACACAGCCCTTAGTGAGTAAGCCCTCTGGATCTAGCAGGGGGGCCATCGGCCCGGACTGCACACTACAATCACCTAAGAATGTCACAACACCAAGACTGGGTTCTACCTCAGACCAACTCAGAATCCGAGGGGACCTAAGAGCTCCCACGGTGAATGTCATGTGCAGCCGTGGGAACCGCAGCTCAGATGCACCAAACGGCAGCATCTGGGCCGGCTGGCGGTCACTCTTGGCAGCACGCCTTACATCTGTCCGACAAATTTCTGTATTTTATAGGTATGTGATCGCCACAGGGCCTGTTTGCTTTAGAACCTGGCTGTGTGCACATGCGCGTGCGCACACACACACACACGACCATAGAAAATTCTTAGCAAACCTGAAACTAATAGCCTTACATGACCAAAAGGCCAGCCAGAACGTGGGCCTGGGTCAGTATAACCAGCCTCCCTTGTGGAGGGAGAGCTCCAAGTCCAGAGCTTGCGGCCAGTCCATTGCCTGGGCCCAAACAGCCCAGCGGGCTTTCTTTTGGGCTTGTTTTACAGTGTCTCCTCCAGATGGTCACTGCCCTCTTTAAAAGCAAGCCCCTGGCCCTTACTGCACTGGTCTTGGACTCACCAATGAGAAGAGTAAGTCATGAGGCAACAGACTCACGACACTCATTCATGGGAACACAAGCCACCCCCAATTTGCATCCCTGATATCCCAGCCCAGGATACAAAGCCAAAGTCGGTTTTTGCATTATGAAGAAGTTCACAGGATCTTCTCTCTGCCTCTGAGCATGCTGTATTGATTGTATCTTTACAGAAGATGCTCTAGAGCTTTATGGTACACCTAAATGCTTTGGAGTAGACATTAAGAATGCTCTGAGCTATCTCCGGAGAAAATCTGAGCATTTGCCAACTGTAACTGTCAACATTTCTTCTCCCCTCAGGTGTTCCAAACTTCCTCCTCCTAGGTCCTGTAAACCTACCTTCCACCCAGCTGCAAGGACTTTTCAGATCCTGTCCCCACGCCTCAGGTGAAGGATCTTTCCTTAGCCTCACTACAGTTGTCATCCCTCCGAGCTCGCTCCTGGGACTTCCCATCCAGGCCGAGGGAGAACAGCACACCCAAGAAATTGTACTCAATGTCTCCACACTGTGTAAACGGGGTCAGGAATGGCTCAAGGGAAAAGGGACAAGAAGAATGAGGAAAATCCCAACAGGAACGGAGTGAAGGATAGTATGTGGAGATCGTCGAGGTGGACATCCTGGAAGCCAAGGGGCCCCGTTCCAGCTCACACGGGGGCTCCTCTGGCCGGACCCCTGCTGTCCACGTGCCCTTTCCTGACCTGTTAATTGCACCAGCACCTGGAAACCTCACTGCCTGGCACTAGCTGTTTAATTCTTATTCTGGGAGGATCGATTTATCTACTTGTATAAATCTCTTCTCTCTCAGGAGACTGAAAACAGCTACTGGAAGAAAACAGTCTCTATTTTCCCATCCCACAGAACCCAGCACAGCATCAAGCCCTAATAATGCTTTAGCTCTCTGCTGCTCCAAGTGAGGACCTCAGGCTCACCATCACCTGCGAGCGTGTTAGAAATGGAGACCCTCAGCCTCCACGCACACCCACTGCATCACGGCATCCCCTAAGTACCTGCTCTTCTGCTTCTTCAGTACATGCTCCTTCTTCCCTGCCTTTGTGCATGGGTCAGGAAACTAGAGCCCTGGGCCAAATCTAGTGTGCCACCTGTTTTTGTACAGCCCAGGAGGTAAGTAAACATTTAAATGTTCAAATGGCTGGGGAGGGGGAGGAGTGTGATATCCAGATGATAACATGTCAATTACATGAAAGTCAAATTTTGGTGTCCAGGAAGTTTTACTGGAGCCCAGGCACACATTCCACTCACATACGGTCTACAGCTGCTCCTGCATTTTGAGGATGGTCGTGTCGTCGTGACACGGACCCTGTGGCCTGAAAGCCTGAAAGGTTTACTATCTGGCCATTACAGTGAAGGTCTTTTGCCCTTTGTACACGAGGTCTCCGCAGCTCGGAACGCCCTTCCCTCACTTGTCCGTGTGGGCAGAGTCCAAGTTCCAAGTCCTTGTGCTCACTGAACCCTGACCTTCCCTGCACCCTCCCGGGTTAGTCCTTACTCCGAGCTGCAGCTCCCTTCTTCTAGGATTAACTTCATGGTTTTGCAGGCATTTCTTTCACATCCATTTTGCCCCATGACTGCCAGATCTTTCAGATACGCTATTGGGCGTATAGTAGATGCTCACTAAATGTCTGTTGAGACAGGAATCCGTAAACAACGCATTTATGAGGCATCTGGCTTCCATGGAAAACACATTGTGATAAGCGCCATATAATGAAGTAGAAACATGGGCATCTATACCCTGACTTTATAGAACATGCCATCCAGTTAGGTAGGCAATCCACATAAAAATATATTCTAAAGGGTGATGTGACCAATTCCTAAGGAGAGTAATAGCTATTCAGCAGGGGCAGGCAAGTCAAGAAAAGGGAAGGCGGCAACAATTGATGCCAACTGAGGAAACAGATGGCCAAAGGCTCCCGTCACTTTTTAAAGGACATTGTGAATTACACACCTGATCAAGCAAGCTCTAGATTCCAATCAAGGAAACATGTGAGCACCTACTTTGTGCCCACTGTGCTAGATGCCATCCTATTTCCTCCAACTCCACAATAAAGACACACTTGGACATGCGCTGAGATCATAGCCGTTCACTGTTAAAGCAGAATGAAGTAAACCCTGCATTGTGATGGTGCAGATGGTAACATCTACAGGCAGGCCTCCCCTCAGCTTCCCGCTTCCCCACCTTTATCCTATTTCATGGATTCTCAGCTTAAAGTGTCTAGAAATTACCAAGCAGAGCTGTTTACCCAACGTCATGCATGCCACACTTGATGAGCAATTGACAGGATCGACAAGGGCAATTTTAAATAATCAAATTTTGTTTTACATGCTGACTTAGCAAACCACCCACCATCCCTTCCCTTCCCAGACCTACCCACCCGAGGAAGATCCATTGCCTCTGTGATCCCAAACAAGGCAGGACATGATCGATGCAGAGTAAACAGCCAAGAAAACAGGCTAAGAAGGGAGAGGGGAGCACCGCAGTAGCCAGCAAAGATTGGAGGAAGACAGACCGGAACTGTGGAGACACACAGGATTTGGAGGGAGGTTTCCTTTGGATCGATGAAAATGTTCTGTAATTAGACAGAGATGGTGTTTGCACGGCAAGCACCATGAATGTATTAAATGCCACTGAACTGTTGACTTTAAGTAGCTAATTTTATGTTATGTGAATTTCACCTCAATTTAACAAAAAAACGGTTTTGGTTTGCAGAGGATGCTAACAGCATCCCATATACACTCTACTAGCATGGTTTCTCCTAATGTCTGAGAAAACAGTGAAATATATTCTAACAGAAAGTCACCAATTCTACAGGCCAGATAGAAACTCTCTAGAACCAAGGTTCTGTGTTGCTTCTTGTTTTCTCACCTTCAAGGAATTCCTTCCAACAAATCTGACCTCTACACCAGCTTTCCTAGAGGGAGATTATAGGAAAAGACAAGCCTGACCCACATAACCCAATTATAGCGCCACTCAACTTGTCACTCCCCCCTTTTAACAACGCTTAACTCCGTCCTAAGGAGATAGAAGTCTGACTTGATTATCAAAGAACTTGTGATTTTTCTTTTGGAAAGAGCCCTGTGTATTAACTGGAGAAGGCAGAGGTCTCTGTGACCCATCGGTATGAGAACTACTCTCCAGCCACCTGTACACCCACCCCCCCCGCCCCAACCAGGTGCCTCTCCCCACTATCTGCAGGGCCTGCAAAGGCAGTTCTCAGCTGGAGGGAATGGCTGCCCAGGGCAGGAATGCTCAACCCAGGCTGCAGGTTAGAACCACCCGGGCAGCTTTTAAAGCTTCCGTGCCATGTAACCCCTCAGACCAGTTGCATCAATCCCTGGGGGTGGGAACCAGGCAGCTCTGCAGAGGCAGCCAAGGTGCAGGCAGGTGTGCAAGCTAGCAGGCTTGTGGTTTCACTTGGTAACTGATTGGCAGGCACCGCAGACCCTCACATACCCAGAGGCCTCTCCTCACCACTGTGGCGGAGCATGAAATTCCAGCCCGAATATTCTTGATCCTGAGCTAAAAACATCATCTCCAGAAAGCCCCTGCGCTAAAATGTAAATGCCACATCAAGAAGGGGGCCACTTTTACCTATTTGCACTCATCATCATGATGCAGTACAATAGTGTGGCTGAGCCTATGGGCTCTAGAGTCAGGCAGCCTAGGTAAGAATTCCAACCAGCACTTGTTAGCCTGGGTAAATTGATGAGTAAGGTTCTCAGCCTCTGTTTCCTCAGCTGTACAACGTGGGTCAAAGGTGTACCTCACCAAGCGGTCCCAAGAATGAAATGCAATCCCACATTATCAGAGCACTGTAAGCATCAGGCAACAGGGCCAGTGATAACTGTGTACATGGTGTAGTCTAGAAGGCAGGATCGGATGGGATCTTGCAGAGAAGTAGGGAATGGGAAAATCGCAAGCCTAAGGTGTTTCCAGGTTACTGGAATCCTTTCGATGTCCTACAAATTGTTCATAGATAGCCATGCCTTGCCTAAAAATCAATAATTGGATCTAGCCTACTTCAACTTCAAAGCCCTGAGAGAAGGGATTGTTAATGCTGGTTGGCATTTAAGAATTATCCGCAGATCTTAAAACACACACCCCAGTGCCCATGTCCCACACTTGCGTAATTAAGATGAACTCTCAGAGTGGGGCCTAAGCACTGTATTTTTTTTTTTAAGCTTCAAATGAATGTGCCAGAGTTTAAAAAAAAAAAAAAATCCTTGTTTCAAGGAGCCTCAGAATCAAAATGGACTCTAGGCAAAGGAGAACAGGGACGCTGGAAACCTTCACCTCCTATCATTATTAAATGTGGCTTCTCCACAACCTTACACTAAAATAAGCAACTTCAAGTACTTTGTTTCATCTTAGTTTAAAACTCAAGATGAGCAGGCTTATCACTAATCCATCACAGAGAACACTGAGGGTAGAAAAGCACAGAACAATTTGCCCAAGTTCACAGTGAGAAGGCAGGGTCAGAGCCATGACCAGGCAAAGGATCTGCGACCTCAAGTCCTCTGCTGTCTCCCCCTCGTGGAGAAACATTAACTTGATCACAGCAGCCCAGGGCCCACTGAGTGTGCATTTTACACAGGTAAGGGGTTTCATAAGCACACACGAGAAAAACGGCCAAAAGCCACTTACAATGACATGCCAAATTAAGCCACTAGGTACTTTAAGAATCAGGCAGACTAAAGATTGGGTTGCAATGTCATCTTGACCTAAAAGCACAGTCTGGACACCAACCCTGGGAAGGGACCAGAGGGGAGCCCCCAGCCTCACCTGGTGGCCGACTCAAATTGTCCCCCCCCCCATTCCTCCCCACAGTAGGGCACAAACATCAGGCACACGGTCAGCCTTGTTCACAGCTGTACCCTTAGCACTGACGCGATGCCATGGTTTGGCAGGCACTGAAATCTCTGCTCTGTAATTGAAAAATCAGGGCTCCAGTTGCAGGGTGCAAGAGGAGTCCCTTTTGCTAAAACTGACAAAGTAGGCAAACAGCACTTCTCAGGACATGAATTTTGTGCTAGAACTCGAAGATGCAATATCACGTCGGTCAGCTTCTACTCCTGAAGCAACACAGAAGCCACCGAATTTCTGCACCCAAGACCAGTCTATGATCAGTCACGGAGGACAGCATCAACAAACTAAAGGTGACCAGCATTGAAGTAAGTGGAGAGGCTGTGAGTTCCAAAGAAAAACAATTGTTAAAAGGCAGGGAGGGGCGTGGGACACAGATGCCGCCCGAGGCAGGAAGGACCACACCAGCCAAGGACGGCAAGCGGCTTCCCCAACCCTGCCTGTAGCCCAGGCGCAATGTGCAACGACAGGAAGCAGAGAACCAGAGCTACGAGACTAGGGGTCCCTCTAGGCCAGAGAAACGTGTACCCCTCACCAAACACATGGAGATATTCATAGCTCAGTTCTATAAATGGGGTTCGGAAAACACACACTTTGCAAAGATGTCATAAGTGATGTCCTCTGTTTGGTGTAAAGGTGTCCATTTTGAAGCAATACTTTCACGGATGGGGAAGAAAAACACTTCCAAACTAAGCCGACAGTTTCTTTTTAGCACCATGACAAGAGCCCTTTCCCTAGTGCATGGTACTTGGCAGGCACGGCCATGTTGTAGAAACCATGGGGACACCTTAAGCTAACTGCCCTTACGGTAGGAAGGGTGTCACGTCTCATTCTTCTGCGTAATACAGTCTGGAGGACAAAGACTAGATATTTTCGCCCATCCAAGCAGGACCACCCACTATCCTTTCCACATGTGAGGCCTGAAGATCATGTTCATGGGCCCAGACATGAGCTGCATCCTGAATCCCATGCCAATGATTAGTCTCCCAAACGGGGGCGGAGGGGGGCACAGCTAAATAAAGAATACCCCACCAGTATGCTGCTGGGCATCTTCCCTTCCTTTGTACTGGGCTCCCACTATAGGAACTGGAGAGCAAGGAAGATTCAGGTATCTGAGGGGTTAACATCCAAAAATATATGAAGAACTTACATAACACAAAAAAATGATTAAAAAGATGGACAGAGAACCTGAATATATACTTTCCCAAGAAGAAGTACAGATGGCCAACAGAAAAATGAACAGATGCTCAACATCACTTATCAGGGAAATGCAAATCCAAACCACAATGAGACATCACCTGACACCTGTCGGCATGGCTATAACCAAAAAGACAGGAAATAAGTGTTGGCGAGGATGTGGAGAAAAAGGAACCCTCGTGTATGGTTTGTGGAAATGTAAATTGGTGCAGCCACTGTGGAAAACAGTATGGAGGTTCCTCAAAAAATTAAAAATAGAAATACTATATGATCCAGTAATTCCACTATTGGGTATTTACTCAAAAACAGTAATTTGAAAAGAAATATGCACCTCTGTATGTTTATTGCAGAATTATTTGCAATAGGCAAGCTATGGGAGCAACCTAGGTGTCCATCAATAGACCAACTGATAAGGAAGATGTGGTTCATACATACAACGGAATAATATACAGCCATTAAAAGGATGAGATCTTGCCATTTGTGACAACATGGTTGGACCTAGAGGATATATGCTAAGTGAAAAAAAGAGACAAATATCCTATTTTCTCACTTATAGAATCTAAAAAACAAAACAAAGGCATAAAGGAGAAACAGACCCATAAATAGGACAAAACTGTTCTAGAGGGCTGAGGGTATGGGAAAAATGGGTGAAGGGAAATGGGAGGTACAGACTTCCAGTTATGGAAGGAGTAAGTCATGAGGGTAAAAGCTACAGCATAGGGAATACAGTCAATAGTATTATAATAGCATTCTAAGGGGACAGATGGGCTATACTTGTGAGAACCATAATGTAGAGACTTGTTGCATCGCTATGTTGTACACCACAACTAATGTAACATTATATCAACTATACTTTCATAAAAAAATTTTTCAAAAGGACTCAGGAATCAGCTACTAGCCTTAACTTCTACTACAGGCTCAGTTTCCCCATCTGTCAAGGATGGAAATAACTTCCATATTAAGGTTGCTGTTCAGATTAAATGAACTAATGTATATAAAACATTTAGCACAGAACCTGGCCCAGAGTAAGTGCTTAGTAGTTACTGTCAAATGCAGCAGGACCTGGGGCCCTGGGTGTGAATGAGACGTGGAGACACCCCTCTCTAGGGGAGCACAGATACAACCAAGTAATCCCAGCAGAACCATGGGCACACAGCGCATCACGGGAACATACACCAGACTCCTCTGATTTCTTTCCTGAATTTAACTCCTCCTCCTCCAGCAGCAAGTCCCACTTCCTGGTTTCCCTATTTATCCCGTGAAAGGCTTCCCAGACCAGTAATAGCCTTCCCTTTCCCCCAAATGCTCTTCTCACTGGGAAGCTCTCTATAACTTATAGAGAGGGAATTATATGTCAATATTCTGTGTGTCCAGAGCTGACAAGTAACTTAAAATCCACGCCTATGCTGGGCCATCAGGTAGATCCCTGAGCCCCAATCCAGATCTCTACTGAACTTGTTCCATGCTCCTTCCTCAATGAGAGAACCAAGCTAATCCGGATGCCAGGAAGAACTTTAACTTCATGCATAGAGATTGGGATAGAAAAAAAGCCACCTGGCATCTCTGGAGTAAAGGACAAGGGGGGGGAAAAAAAGGCAAAGAAGTGAGCTTCATTCTGTAATGGATCAATGCATAGTTAAATAACAAAGTTACCATAAAAATCCAATATTTCCTGTTATTTAAATGAAACAAAAGTCAAACATCAAAAAGAGATCTATCTATACCTGGCCCTGGCCATCACAAGCCTATCTTTGATATTTGCTTTTTTACATGCTTATAGCACATCATCTTTTAAGCAAAAACTCGACAACTCTGACACCTGATTACATCATCAGTCACAATTCCGTCTTCATCTACATTCACTATCTATGTTTGAAGCTAATGAAGAACCAAATCTCCGTGGGACTGGTGAAGGCAAACTTTAAGAGTATGTCCTCAAGTGACAAACGGACACCAAGATGGCAAGTGCGTGGTGTTTGGGGAACATTGCTAAGTCATTTTATCCAGCAGTACGCTTGTTGATAGGAAATGCAGTTATACCAGAGGCTTAGAAACAGTTATAAAGCAATGTGCTCCTGTTGAAGTTTTGGAAAGATCACAAAGTCCTGCATGTGGATGGCAAGTTGGTTTTGTAAGGCTGCAACATCAAACCCATTTAACCTGCCTGCTAAAGATGCTAAGAAAGGTTTGCTCAAAGCTAGTATATTTCATGCAGCTAAATATATGCCCGGATCTTACCAAGCAGCTGAACCTTTGTTAAAATCCTACTTCCCCAACATGACTATAATTCCTGGAATGGGAACTCTCCCTGTACAGAGGACCAAGCATGTGAATTAAGCAACCCACAATCATATCACACATGTTTAAGTCATTTGAGACCGTTTTCCAGAGCACAAGTCTTCATTTCCACCTAAGCTCTCCGAACACTTTTTAATTCCATATATGATGCCATCACTGGATAGTTGCTTTCCTCTCTTGCTGTATAAATACAAACTGCTGATATCTAGCATCCAAGACTAGTATATTGCTCTCCCCAGACAACCAGTCTTAATTTATAATCACCATAATAGTTATTAGAAAGTCACTGCCCTAGACAAGTCAGGAATAAGTTTGTTTGCTTCCCTTTTAATTTAAAACCTGTTCCACTCTATGACCTCTGTAAGCAACTAAAGCCAGCACTGAAGTCATTTCAAGCTAAGTTCTCTTCTGCAAACAGAATTCGCTGACCTACATTAACTGAGAAAATGCACAGGAACAACCACTCTTTTCTGGGGAAAATTTGGGGAACTGCCCCCAACACATGAGTATGTTGATCTGTTCTTCCTTTGCCTCTAAGAGATCATCTTAGAACTAAATGCCTTACACACTTGCATTTGGGACTGAAGTCAGCTCTCAATCTTCATTTCATAGGACAAGCCATGCCAACCTCCCCCTCCCCCCCAGGATTCAAACACACCTTGAGACTATTCAACGAATATTCCACTGTTGCATATTCCCATAAGCTAAAAGTCCTATCGGCAGGAAAATGGCCTCTAGTTCATTCACTCATCCATGAGTATTTACTGAACACTGTGCAAGGTGCTGGGACACAGAAGGGGGAAAAAGACACGCCCTATCTTCAAGGATATCCAACCACATTACGCAATCAGTCCTGCTTCAATGGTCGTAATTGCTTTAGCAGCACAGACATTCCCAGCATACAACAGGGGACCTCACCTAGTCCAGGTCATCAGGAAAGGCTTTGCTGAAAAAGCACAAATCGAGGTGAAACTTAGACAAGGAGTTGGCTAGGCACAGTGAGGAGGGAGGAGCATTCTAGGCTGAGAGGTTAGCTATAGACAAGCCTGGGGCAGAAAGGAGTAGTGCTCCCTTAAGAGCTGAAAGCCAGGCAGTATAGGCCAGATGCAGAGCACAGAGGGGAAGGGCTCAGTGAGAGACATGCAGGAGGTTCTTGGGAGGCGCCTTACAGGTTGTTCATATTATTCCACGGCCAATGGAAAACTGTACATGGGTTTTCTACATGAGGAGGGTGATGCTCTAACTGCAGAATTAAAAGATCAGTACTTACACCTACAGATGGCCAACAGACATATGAAAAGATGCCTAACATCACTAATCATTAGGGAAATGCAAATCAAAACCACAATGAGAGGTCACCTTAAACCTCTCAGAATGGCTAGAATGGAAAAAAAAAAAAAGCGTTGGCAAGGATGCAGAGAAAAAGGAAACCTCGTGCACTGTTGGTGGGAATGCAAACTGGTGCAGCCACTCGGGAAACACAGTATGGAGGTTCCTCAAAAAATTAAAAATAGAAATACCATATGATTCCTACCCAAAGAAAACAAAAACACTAATTCGGAGGGATACATGCATCCCTATGTTTATCGCAACATTATTTGCAATAGTCAAGATACGAAAGCAACCTGAGTGTCCATTAACAAAGGAATGGATAAAGATGATGTGGTATATACACACTGGATTATCACAGCCATAGGAAAGAATGAGCTCTTGCCATTTGTGACAACATGGATGGACCCAGAGGGTATTATGCTAAGTGAAATAAGTCAGAGGAAGACAAACACCATATGATTCCACTCATAAGTAAAAACTTAAAAAAAAAAAAAATGAACAAAAAGAATCAGACTCAGGAATACAGAGAACTGATGGTTACCAGAGGAGAGGGAAGTAAGGGGTTCAGCAAAATGAGTGAAAAGGAAGTACAGGCTTCCGGTTATGGAATGATTAAGTCATGGAATAAAAGGCACAGAAGGAACACGGTCAACAATACTGGAACAGCAATGTATCAGGATGGATGCTAGCTACACTTGCGGTGAGCACAGCAGGATGAATAAACTTCTCGAATCACTATGTTGTATACCTGAAACTCACATAACTGTGTGTCAACTCTACTCAAAAAAGGTCCATACTTACAGATTGACACAAACCACTATGGTTGTACACCTGAAACTCATGTAACTGTGTCAACTCCACTCAAAAAAGGTCCATACTTACAGACGGACATAAAAAAAAAACCCTCAAGAGGGGTGTAGTTAGATCTTCTCTCAGGCATCCTTCCGTCCTGTCCTCCCGTGAGCACTCACAATGCAAACGCAATCAGGGACATTGTTTATTCTGCTCCTGCCCCTGAAAAGATGGTCTTTGAAATTCTTCTCCTGACTATTCCTCTTACTACTTCATTTACTCGGTACTTTACCATTCCAGACTGCTGATATGCCATTTCCACCACACTTTAGTGCTACTCATATAGCTTCTGAATCCTCTTAATTCATATATTATTTCATCCTTCTCCAGCTCTTCCAACTTTTTTCTGCTATATTTTGCAATATGGAGCTTATTTATGGTTTTAGAGAGCAGAGAAGTTTAACTCTGAGAATCAAGAGGGAATGTTCAATCTGAGTACATCAGCAAAGAGGCACAATAGCATCTTTACTGCTGGGACCTCGGGGAAGGGGAAAAATGTTCTGGAACCAACACACACATTCGCTGAGTAGCAGCCATGAAATGGACTCTGACTTCAGAGTTAGAAAGGTAAATGGGTGTCTGCTGCCTAAAATCACCATTTACCAAAGAGCTCAACGTGATGCCTCTAATTTCCATCCTGGGGCAGCCATCAGCAATAACGCATCCTGCCTACCTGGTACTGCATCATTTTTTCAATATTAATGCTGGATAGAACTCTCCAACCAAACCTACTGTCAGATGGCCACAGACGGTCTAGGATGATCAGTTAGCTCATGTCCTCTATGCCAAGTGATGGCATTTTAGAGACCAATTTAGATGTGGTTTCACAGTCACTTCAGGTCCAGCTGAAAAGTGGGGGTGCAGCTTGAAAGAACAGCTAACCTGAACCTCTATGTGACCACCCAGCAAAGACTTAGAGGTTTAGAAGGATAGATGTGATTGGTGTGAAATCCTCTAAAGGAGTATGGGGTGGGCAAGGGGAGTGTTCTATCTCCATGAGAAGAGCTAAAATGAGAAAATGTAGGTTCATCTTCTCCATCTAAAACTTCCCTTCCCCGCCCCCAAACAGGCAGCACAGAAAACCATAGGAGGACATATGAAATGAGGGGATCAACAGTGCTTGCTGTTGAAACTACACAGGTAATGTGCTGCTGGACCACATTTTGGACATGATGGTGGAAGTCTCTGCCTGCTGCCTCTTCAGCTCACCTGAGCAGCGTTAACTCACCATCATGTGAGTCCTGCTGCTCTGGAAAGCTATCTTTCAGGGTTTGAGTTATCACCCACTCTCCAGTCTTGGGCTTTTCCTTACCAAGTATCCAAGCATGTTCTACAATTGTTATGTACGCAGTGCTTTTGAACTGGAAACATTTTAAATCTGGAGTTGCTCAGAAACTGGGGCAATGTGATTGCAATTATGCAATTACACAATTCCTCAACAAATTCCCACTTTCAGGCAAATGCCTTACACACTAGATAGCCAGTAAGCTTTTAGCAAATGCATTGGTGGATGAACAGTGAGTGGATGCATCCCTATTTTAACATGGGCCAATCCCAGGTACACATACAAAATGTTTAATCATCCAGGTTCTGGACAAAGCCTGAATCACATCTGTTCTTCCCAGGTCTAGTTAGGCGTTAAAATAGGATGCACCCAAGGTCTTCCTGGAGACCCAGCACAGCACAGATGAGAGCCTGGGGAAACAGCACAACAGAATGACCACACCACCAACAAAGGTAAGTGATCCAAGCAGTTACCACCTTCAACAAACAGATTGTACAGAAGGAAATAAAAGCAACCATCCCAGTTCTGGACACAGGTTGAGTCATATTAAACCTTTTCAAGATGACTGAAAAATATGGAGCTGGAAACATTCAGCTAAAGGCAACCACGTCTTGGTGTGGAAGGTGTGTTGGTCTGGCAAGCAGGTCATCAAGGGGTGCAGACCTCCCTCGGCATCCAAAGAGAACTTCTAGGGACAAATCACTCAAATTCTCTGGGCCTTGGTTTTCCCAAGGAGTAGACTGAACTAAAGGAAGTTCCAATACCAGGTCTGCATTCATCAATCACCTCCTTGCTTCCCAAGAGCTGCCTATGGCACAAATCTTTTCGTGTTGATCCAGAATACATCCATAGAAAGATCCTGGTTGGTGGCTCATCAGAAAGGCCTCCCTCTGACCCCAGGTTTTCTCCTTTAGGTGAGGGAAACAAGGCCCCCCAAAAATCAGTGCCTCGCCCAAGGACCCACTGCTCTCTAGAGTCAAAAGTATCCTGGGAAATGGATGAAAGGAGAATGTTCTCTGGGGAAAAATAATAAGATGTTTAAAATAGACCACTTTTCTTGGTCATTCCCTCTCCTGCTGGATCCACCATCTGCTTGTGTTTAACACGGCACCTTCATATTTTGGTTAATGCTCAGCTCTAGAGTCTCTTTTTACTGCTGACAGAAGGATGGAGAACAGCATCGTGTTGTGACAGAGATCCACCCCTCACAGCTGAGATGTTAATCACCACATCACCAGCAGATTTCTCCCTGCCAAGTCCCAACGTCCCATCCCCACATTCCAGCGCTTCATGAGCTGAGTGTTTTCCAGCCTCATCATCCACAAGCCCACAGCTGGAGGAGGCACACAGTCCAGAGTCTTCCCACTCCATTCAGGTCTTGCATACACTTGTCCCCCCTCCCCACCCCGCCCTCACTCCTAACTGTTGTACAGCCAGAAAGTCCTGTTCATTTAGAAAGTGTATGACAGTTTTCAAAGGGCTTTCACAAACCTGCAATCTTAGAATTCCATAGGATAGAAAGCACAGGTGCAATATTGTGATTAATAAGTAGCACATATTTGATCATTTAGAAGACCGGAATAGATTTCTCATATATTTGGTCTTTGTCCACAGTTCCTGGCTTACACCTCCCAAAACGCTTGGAATTTCTTGAGTGATAAGAGGGTAAAGGTGTCTCTTATGTTAGCGAGGTAATCTGTGGACACCACCTAAGGACAGGGGGTTGTTGCCAGGAAGACCAACCATGTGATTAGAAGGTTAAAACTTCCAGTCCCACCCCTAACATCAGGGAGGGGAGAGGTGCTGGAGGTTGAATTAGCCAATGGCCAAGAACTTAGTAATCATTATGTACTGAAGTCTCCATAAAAATCTGAGGACAGCTTTTTGGCTTTTCCTTGGCAAGCTTGCATGCTTAGAGAACCCTAATGCTCCCATACATGCCACCAAGCCAGGTCCCAAGCTCCTCAAGGACAGAAGCTCCTTTGTTTGGGATCCTGCCCCATGTTTCTCTTTATCTGGCTGTTCGTATATTACATCATTTCCTTTAATAAACTGATAAACATACCTAAGTGTTTCCTCAAGTTCTGTGAGCCACTCCAGCAAGTTAATGGAATCTGAGGAGATGGTCACTGGAACCTCCCATCTGTAGCAGGCACTCAGAAGCACAGGTAACAGCCTGGGGCTTATAATTGGCATCTCAAGTCTTATACAACTGAGCCCTTGACCAGTGGGATTTGTTGCTAACTCTGACTTCTTGGACACCTTCATGGTGTCTGAGCATTGCTTAGCATTGTGTGGAAGGTTGGAATTGGGCCCAAGAACCCTTTAAAAGACAGGGGTTTTTTTTTGTTTTTTAAGACAGGTATTGTTATAGACACACTTCACATGTGAAGGACCCTGAGATCTAGCCAAGTTAAGGGAGTAGGCCAACTCAAGCCCCTAAAAAAGAATGGACCCAGAAACAGAGCTTACTCCCTGTCCAGCGCTCCTTCCGTCCCTCCAAGTCCCATCCAACATTCACAGTTTCACCCAGGGATTGCAGTCAGTCACCAACACAGACTCAGCCACGTTCATTCAGGTGCCTAGAACATGCCAGAGACCCTGCCCTTGAAACTAGAATCTCCTCTCGATTCCTACTCTGCTGCCTTAGTTCAGGACTTCCTTTATGTGAAGTATTACAACCTATTCTGGATTGGACTTCCAGTCTCCTGTTACTTCTTACTCCAACTGATTCTTCTAGACTGCTTGCTTTTAGAACAGCTCTCAGCTGGGAGGGCAGGCAGCAGCAGAGCAGGGAGAATGGACAAAATAGTCCTCAGGGGACATGTGACAACGTCCTGATACACTTTTGGTGTCACAACTGGGCGGGGATAGCAGGGGCTGGGGGTGCTGTGGGCTTCTAGTAGGTAGAGGCCAGGTATACCACGCACAGGACAGCCTCCACGACAAATTATCTAGCTCCAAATATCAATAGTGCCAAGGTTGAGGAACGTTGTTCTAGAGTTATCCAAAACAAAAGGACAACCAAAAACGGAAAAGACACCCTCATCCCTCATCAAGTCATTCCCCCGCTTAAAGACATCCATGTTGTTTACAGGATTAAGTTCATACAAGACTTTTCACAATTTGGCCCAAATAACTTTTCTGGCCACATCCCTGACTCTCCTCCATTCCTACACTCCATCCTCCTTTTTTCCTGAATACCTCATGAGCTTCCCTGTCTAATGCCTGTGCTCATGCTTCTTCCTCTGCCTCAAACATCTTCCTCCCGTCTTTCACCTGCCCCACTTTATTCACCTGCTCAGGTCCAGCTAAACTATTGCTTCTTTGATTGAGCTTTCCCATTCCCGCTGGCCTGAGCGGCCCCTCCCTGTTTTCACTAGAACACCTTTCAATTGCACTATGTTCCCTTGTATAGATGAATCACTAGGGTAGGAATAAAAGACTGCTCTTATGTCCCATTCATGTAGAATAGAGCCTGCCAAGTATTTCGGTGGGTGAATGGATGCAAGCATACTCCAGCACTGTAGATTCTTGCTTCTCCTAGCAAGAAACTACAGCCTCTCCCCCACCAGAAATGCTAAATATAGTACTATCTAAATAACCCATCAGCATAGGGTTGTCACCAGCTTGGGAGCATCTGGGCACGAGGATGAGCAGCTTTGTCTTTGAACTCCTGCATGGAGGTCTGACGACGCTGCATTTCTCTCTGCAGAGTTAGCACACCCAGAGCTCCTGTACTTCTGAGGTCCTATCGGTCAGACCTCCTGGTTCTGTGGAATTTCTGGATCCTGAAAACTCAAAGCTTGGATGGCATGGGTGTTAAAAGTGGTGTTTTGTGTTTCTCTAAAGCTAAAAGGAAGGCGGCCCAGAGCAAGATCCTTAGCACAGGGGTAGCAGTTATGAGGGAGCATCCAAGACTTTCCACAAAGTCCCAAGCTCCTGTCCCATCAACAAGGGGGAGATCAGCAGCGGACTTCCAGAACGTGCTGTGTCACACAGGCCATCCATCTTCCATCACTAGGAACAAGCAACTTCCACAAGGCGTAGGCTAAAGGCAAACAGAAGGAACTAGTCGTCACTGAGGTCTCCTTGGCACGACCAGGCCATGTTAATTCTGCAGGGACACCTCTCAAACCTCTCTGTAGCCTCCAGAAAACACTGATCTCAGCCCTGTGGGAACTCATGCCATGAAGGGAGGGAGGAGGCAATCACCCAGGCAAAAAGTAGCCAGAATACATTTGTAGTTTACATAACCAGAAACCATTAAAACAAAACAAAAAGGTCAAAGAGTGCTTATAGTATTTGCCTGTAACCTGGGAGGACAGAGGAGAGAGACCGTCGTCCAGCTGAGGAGCTCCCATCCAAAGTCTGCCCTGCATCTTTGCAGGCAGCCAAACACCCTCATTTATGTAGGAGACAACAGTCAACAGTGAATGGTTTCGTGTTCAGGAGCTCTGGTCTGAGGAAAAGTTGGAAACAGGGGCTGGTGGTCTGAATGTTGGTCCCAGCCTTGTCCCTAACTGCTATGTGACCTGGGACAAACCACATCCTCACTTCCTTCCTCAGCTTCCTCGTTTGTGGGAACTGCCCCTCCTACCTCACAAGGGCACCAAAGGAGAGTAGCTCCAACCAGACCGTAAACCCCTGTAGGGGCCCAGGAGGACATTGCTAGGCACCGTGGTGGGAAGCAGGTCTTCCAAGACATGTTTGTCCTTGAAAAGCTAACAGCATAGTTAAGCAAAGAATAAAAGAAAAGTAAACATTCGCCACCAATTAGAAGAAAGAGGCAGGAGGCAGAGTTACCAGAGATGAGCACAGGATTCAATCTGGTGAGCACTCCCTGCCTTCCGAGATGCTGAAACGGGAGCTCACTGTGGCTTGCAGGGCAGGAGGAATGAAGCCCGCAGAGAACCTGGCCTGCATGACCAGACCCAGGTGTGAAACAGGGGCAGCTACTGCAGGCAGGCAAGTGCAAGGCCATCTGCTGGGCTGAAGCCAGGGACGGGTGCATTTGTGTGGGGAGAGGGCAGTTCAAAAGACAGGCTGGAGTCCCATCACAGCAGAGGACACAGTTCCTAGCGAAGGGGGTCTCACCTGGTCCTTTAGCCAGGAGAAGCCCAGCGAGTCCAAGTAGCCGGGCGGGGGTGCATAAGAGAAAAGGCAAGTACAGCCACTGAGCATCGTGCAAATACTAATTGTTATCATTGCTATTCCTGGCACCTAGCGCCGAAGCCTGGCATGGTGCAAAGGGTGCCCAGATGGCAGAATAAAAACATTAAAAGACAAGATAGGCCAGTGAATAATTTATGTCAATTTAATCACTTAATAATACTCTACACCCGGATGGAACTGGCAAGATAAGCCCAAGACCTCTGGAGGCTAAGCAACTGAAATCCAACCAACGTGAGATTAGAATGAAAAATCTTCCTCTACACAAATGTGCAGTTACGAGCCAGCTTTCCAAGACATCTTGGCTTTCTTGACTATACTCCTGGTCTTCCTTTCCCCTGGCTCTCCTCCATCCACCTGTAAGCGACGGAACGGCCCCAGCTTCTCACTTAGCTCTCCCCCACCACTGTATGTAATGCGTACACACACCCCAGTGGGATCTTGGGGTGAACTCCCACATGCAGAACAATCCTGATCTTTCCACTGAGACCTAGACCCACATCTCCAACTTCAGGTCTTTATTTTGACACCTAATATGTGTATTAAAAGTTTAAAAGGCCTAAGAGAACTCTGGAATCCTATCCTACCCCTCACCTGTTTCTTTCCTAGTCCTTTCCATCCCCAAAAACACCACCTCAAAATCTACTGGGTTGCTCAAGCCGAAAGCATCCAGGTTGTCCTGGCTTCTTTCCTTCCATCAGATCCACACCCAACCGCAGCACGTCCCACAGCCCTACCTCCAGAAGGTAGTGAGGGTCAGGCACATCCCCACTCACCAGGCCCCTTTCTCCTCTCCCCTGGGCCGTTCCTACACCCTTACCTGGTCTCTGCTTCTACGCTCAACCTCTAACAATCATTCTCTCAACAGCAAAGTACAGATCATGTCACTCCTCTGCTTAAAAGCTTCCACTGCATCAAGAATAAAACCCGAACCCCTCCTTAAAGCTGTCAAGCTCTGCCTGTGTCCTCCCCACCATCCCCGCCGCATCCCCCAGCACGCTGCACTCCAGCCACACATGCCTCCTTTCTTCTTGGGACTTTTGAAATTGCAACCCCCTTCTCCATTCCACCATGGCTCTGCCTGGTCATCCATCCCAGCTTAAAGAGCTCCTTCTGAAGAACCTTCCCTAACTTCCAATAGGCCCTTTTCCATCACTTTCTACCGTCCCACTGCTCATATTTTCTTCTTTGTGTTTATCTGAAATGATCGTGTTCACCTCTTGCCTGCCTCCAGCTCATAAATAGAAGTTCTAGTAGATTAGAGATCTGTTTGGTTCACGGTTACATCCCCAGGGCCAAGAACAGTGCCTGGTATGTGACAGGTGGTCAGATATTTGCAGAGGAACCGAAGCTGAAAAGGGGCTTCACCTGTGCAGGAAGCAGGAACATTCCCATTCTTGCTGCCCCAGTGCTAAGGTTCGGAAGAGCCAGACATCCCTGGGGTCTGGAGAGGGTCTGGGGAGGCTTCACAGGGAAGAGGCAGGATCGAGAATGAAGAGATCTCGGGTGCATGCACAGACACTGAGGAACCCAAGTTTTAAGCATCTGCTGGATAGTGAAGAGGGTAATGGGGAGGGGGCTGAGACACAGGAGTAGTATCATTAATCTCACAGCATGGATTCGTCTACCATCTCCCTTCCTCAGATTTTCTGAAGGCAATTTTTCTGAGCACCACCATAGTCATCACCAGATATTTTCTATCCATTGTCATTTAATCCTCTTAACCCTTCCCATGAAGCACTATGTTCCCCAGGTCTATAAACGCAGGGGCTGCAGCCCATGGAAGGCACAGCAATGGCAGAGATCCTGGTATGTTTGAGGTCCCCTCCTTTCCAACCACACTACAGTGCATTCCCCAAACAGAGACCAAAAGCTCTAGGCTTTTGGATTCAGAAAAGTGGCACCAGAAAGGAGATGACCACAGGACAGGAAGGCCAAGTCCCCTATAAACAAGCTGTGACACTCAGTTTGGACATAGAAGTGACAAGCTTTTGTCTGCAACATGAGCATGGAGCCAGAAACCCAGGCCAAAGTCTTCCAGCTCTCCGCACTCCTCCCTGCCACCAATACCTGTTTCCAAAGACAGATATCTGCGCCAGCGTGCAGCTCTACCAGTAAACGCACACTGGGCCAGGGCAGGCCGCTCTGCAGAGCCATCGGAAGCATCGGACTTCAGTTCATCAAGTCTGAACGCCTCAACCCCTGATTACCCTCCACTGACACCTCTTGGATGATCTCGTTTGAAAACCAGTCTCAAATGCAGCCACAGCTGGGAGGGCAACAAGGAGGAAGTTTTTTGTTTTTGTTTTTTTTAATTGCAAAAGATGTGCCAAAGAGCAGTCCTTAGCCAGTGGCTATTTTGTAATTTTATATTACAAAATAAAACAGCACAAATTGAGAAACTTGCGTGAAAAATAAGTACAAGATAATACCATAAAATAACACTTTGGTCATTTTTCTTCATTAGAAGTATTTTTAAAATACTTCCTTCCTATGCTTATAAGGATGCCAACTGTCTTTATATGTGAGGGGCTACAGCTCGTTTACTGCTAAGATCCTACGACTCACTGCTATGGTCCTTCCCCGGGCTGTGGGAAGTGAATGGAAAGTGAGGCCAGTTATGAGCTTACACACTTAAGGCGGCAGCAATGGGCATCACACCGTGTTCCCTTCAACACCCTGACAGTAAGGGGCTCTAGGTACTAGAGAGGTAGGACCTGCCTCAGGACAATGGAGGCAAAAAGAGCAAGGAGGGAAGGGAGTAGCAGGAAGAGAAAAAAGAGAAGAGGAATAAAAGTGGGGGGGAAAGTACATTAACTCCAAGCAATAGTGTACTAAGCAGAGGTCACCTCCTCCTTTCTCTTCAAAAGTGGTAACCATGGGTCAGGGATCCCTTTACTTGGGTGTCAGCAGCCTTCAGCAGTAAGCAAACAAGCACTAAGGAAATGAAGAAAAAAGCAAGGGTAGTCATTGACCCAACCCAGCACACATTCTGGTTCTAATGGCATCCACATGGCCAACTCTGTACACCGTCCCAGGGAAAAAGGAAAGCACTAGGCGCGCACACACACACGCAGTCAAATCTCCCAAGCTTCTCGGAACTCCGACCTTGTCAGGACACCCCAGACATCCAACCTGCCCTTTCCTGTCCCTCGTACAACACAGCCACGAGCTGGTCCTGTTCCTAGAAGTGAACAAAATGGGATTTAGTAGGTGGTCCAGATAAAACATTTCCAAAAGTTGGCCATGAAATGATGCTCACTCGGTGTGGTACCCTTCTCCTATAAACTGGCCTTGAGCGGGAGTGGCTGGCTAGCTTTACCCACAGTACTTGACAGCCCAACATCTGAGCCATTGTCCCTGCCAATGCCTTCAAGAATAGTCAGATAAGCAGTCAGAAGCTACCCATGTTTGATTCTCAAAGTTGATTCAGAATACTCCCAATAACTTAAGTAGTTTGACAACAATTGTGATAAAACCAGTCAGGACATTAATGTTTCACTTTGTATTATATTACAAAATAAAACAGCACAAATTGAGAAACTTGCGTGAAAAATAAGAAGTAAAAGATAATACCATAAAATAACATTTTGGTCATTTTTCTTCATTAGAAGTATTTTTAAAATACTTCCTTCCTATGCTTATAAGGATGCCAACTGTCTTTATATGTGAGGGGCTACTCTATGTTGAGATTATGTCCTTAATGAAAGGTCTTTTAAAGAAAAAAATGGAGATGGTCATGGCAGGATTTTATTATGGTTAATTTATCTTGGCCAAGTTAAAAACAAAACAAAACCACCCTACACTAATGACTGAGAATCTTGTCATCCATTTGTTCTGGGGTTTTTTGGGGTTTTTTTTTTTGTGGTTTTTTGTGGTTTTTACTCATTTATGAAATGCAATCTGGGAACCATTTGCCTATGGATAAGGTTTATAGAACACATCATAACTCGAAGCATAAGCAGGGTTCTATAAACCAGAGAGGTTTGCTACTTTGCTGCATGCCTGACTACAAGTAGGAAACTATTTTCCAAGAGAAATGAACCTGTAAACTCAAAGTGGTCCTGGATCCAGCCACTTACCTCATGCAAACCATGGGGTGCTAAAAGGTGATCAAGAAAATTAAGTAAAAAGTACAATTGTCAAACACATCAGGAATGTTGTATGTCCCCACTTATTTCAAATAGACTCATAATGCTCATCTGCACATTAAAAGTTCTACAATTTAAAAAATCTGCTTAATCAGAAGTTCTCAATTTTACCTAAAGAAATGGATTTTTAAAGGAACGCAACTTCTGGAGAAAGATCTCTGTTCCACGAAATACACTTCAGGAACAAAGACACAGAGGGAAGAGAAATTCAACAGAATTCCGATGCCCTCTCTGCCACTTACTTGTTCTGCAACCCCCTCTCCACATTACTTCCTGTACGTTTCCTCCTTGAACCACTTTCCTGGTCCCTACACGTTACAGTAGCCCATCTATTGTTCTCCAATCAACACACACTGAACTGGAAGTTCCCATGATAACCACGTAACCAGGACTACTGGACAGGAAAAGACATGCTCACCATAGCACACAAGACAGCATGGCCTGGACTTACAAGGAGAGAAACAGTCCAAGAACCGAGATTACAACACGGGAGCTTGGCCAATAATGTAGTTTTAGACAAAGTGGGAGAACTCCCTTTATCCTAAGTCAATCCATCTCTTCATGATCAAGGGAGGCTATGCCAGAGTCTCCAAGGTCAAGTATCTGGTTCCTATTAAACTTCAAATCCTGCTGGAGGAGGTCCTCCAGGTGGAAGGCACCGATGAATGCTTGGTAGCTTCTGATAACTTTCAGGTCTCTGAGCGTCTTGGGAAACAAGTTTCCCTCTGGGTCCCTTTGCATCATGCTAGGCACATCTGCATGTGCCATTCAGTCTCATTACCCTGTACTGAAAGAAGTGTGAAAGCACGTTTTGGTGGGTGTAAAAAGGTGACCATTTCTATCTAAAGTCTCAGCATGGCATTAGAGTGTAAATGCACACCGTTCACCCACTAGCATTCCAAGGGATATATTCACCTTTATAGTGAATAAGAACTTGAAAGGGGGCCCAACTTTAGTCCCTAGAGAGATAAAAATTAAAAACAAAATACTACTCTACTCAACCAGGATATACACTGAGAATAGCTAAAACAAAAAAGACAGAATTGCAAGCATTGCCAAGGATGTGAAGCAATCTGAGTTTTCATACACTGTTCATGGAAGTGCAGATAGGCACCACCACTTTGGAAACAGGTTTGGTAGTATCTGGCTGAACACGACATCCCCTAGGATATAGCAATTCCACTCCTAGACATGTACCCAACAGAAATGCATACATACAATTACCAAAAGACGGGTACAAGACTATTCCCTGCATGATTTTTTTAAATTGCCAAAAATTGAAAATAACCCAGAGATCCCTCATTAGAATGGGCAAATAAATTCCAGTATTTACCCTACAGTATGCCATATGACAACAGTAAATGAACAAACTGCAACTAAATGCAAGATAAATCCCAAATAGTTTTTTTTTTAGTACCTACAGTACTGCCTTGAACATCCTTGTACATAAATACTTGTTCTCATTTTTTAGAAATATATCCTCATTGTGAAGATATCCAATGTTAATATTTTGAACACTGTACATTCTAGTTTTTGTCTTAAAAAACTTAATATGAAATTTATATATTGCTTTTTAACTTAACATTTTACCATGAGCATTTTTCGGTATCCTTGAGTATTTTTGAAAGCATGATCTTTTAAAGGCAGCATAATATTCCATCATATAGGTCTTCCGTAATTTAAACAGTTTCCTACTGTTTATACCTACAGTACCACCTTGAACATCCTTGTACATAAATACTTGTTCTCATTTGCAGAGATATTGTTAGGATAGTTTCCTAGAGAATTGTTAGGTGATTGTTAGAATCACGTCGCTTGCCAAATTGTTATCCAGAAAGCCTGTGCCAATTTGCATTATTTTTATCTTATTAACTTGGTAGTGGAAAAATGGTGTCTGATTGTGTTTTTAAAAATTGGCATTTTCTGGATTATTAAGGATATTGGGCATTTTGCATATTCAGAATTCTTATTTTATGAGCTAAATAAGGTGTTACCTAATAGAATACAAATAGAAGGTTGAGGAAAAGAATGTAGATATACAAATACATACTAAATTATTCCACTTATAGAAACTTCAAGAACAGGCTAAGGCAAGCAGTGGTGTTGGAAGTGAAGACACACTGGCTCTAGGAAAGGGTATAGCGACTGCAGGGGCACGCAGGGGGAACTTTGGGCATGCTAAGTCTGTCTCTCCATCAGGGCCTGCTCACGGGGGTGGGTTCAGGAGGTCATCATCAAGCTGGACTCTTATGTTTTTCCTTAATAGGGGTTTCCATAAAAAGCTTCATAAAAGCAGCTAGTGAATCTTCTATCTGGTTTTAAAACCTCTTCAATATTTGTGTCTCTAATATTTCAGTCCCCAGCCCCCAAAAAATATTTAAGATTCATGTTCCAGGGGCACCTGGGTGGCTCAGTCGGTTAAGCCGCTGCCTTCGGCTCAGGTCATGATCCCAGGGTCCTGGGATCAAGCCCCACATAGGGCTCCCTGCTCAGCGGGGAGCCTGCTTCTCCCTCTGCCTCTGCCTGCCTCTCTGCCTACTTGTTCTGTCAAATAAAAAAAAATTAAAAAAGATTCATGTTCCAATAAAATATGCCACACTTGGCCTACAGCTGCTCCTCCTCCCCAGGATTCTGCCACCTACCCCCAGATATGAGTAGGTGGAAACAGAATCCACCTGTGGGCCCCCTGGACCAACCATGGTCTTCCTACCTCCACTTGAGGTAGGAGGTTAGCTCTGCCTGATGAAAACCCTCTTCATTTCTTTCCCTCTGGGCAGAGCCCCTTCTCCAGCCAAGGGATAGAGCAATCTCATTCACTTTTAGATACCTGCCAGTCTCACCTCCAGAGCCCACAGATGGATAACCGCTTAAATGACTGCCACCTCTTCTCGACAGACATCTGTCACTCTCCCAGGTCCCTAGAGAAGCCCGGCCCCAAGGGAGCTGGCACGGAGAGGCGTGGGATAGGCATGAGCCTCCGTATGGGTATAATGAGACTCAGTGTGGGGCAAAGCACCTGCTATTTCACCCTTAGGAAATGGCCCAGCTGGGGAGTCTCCAAGGGCATGCCTGCTTTCCATTCTGTGTCCGTCTGTGTTGGGGCAGACAATCCTGGAGAGAGAGAGAAAGGGGCCGTGTCCCAGCAAGCCCTTGAAGTAGCTAGACACTATAGTGGTTTGCTATTAGTGACTTGGTTAACCACCCACAGTTAACTGCCTACTATAAACTGAACGTTTGTGGCCCCCCCCCAAAAATTCATGTTAAGTCCTAACACCCAATATGATGGTAATTGGAGGTGGGGCCTTTGGAAGGTGATTAGGTCATGAGACCCCATGCATGGGATAAGTGCCCTTATAAAAGACCCCGAGAGCGCTTCCTTGGCCCTTCTGCCATAGGACATTACAACAAGAAGACTGCCAACTAGGAAACAGGTCCTCAGCAGACACCAAATCCTGGCCCCTTAATCCTGGACTTACCAGTCTCCAGAACTGTGATAAATAAATGTTAAGCCACCCAACGTATTATTACAGCAGCCTGAAAGGGCAAAGACCTGACCCTTTCTCAAAGGCTCTGCATCTAGGCCTAAGGAGAAAATGTAAAGGAAGAGGAGGCAAACCTCCAGGGCAGCCCCTCCAGGCCTTTACCTTCATCCAAGCAAACCGAACAGAGCCCCTCTCCTCATTGCTACACCCATTTCTCCACCTGTCTATTCAGGGCTCTTGATCCACAGCTTACTCCCAAGTAGACATTTTTATTTAGTATGGGGGGCAGTGGGGAAACCAAGGGCAACTTGCCCCATAGCTGCCCCCAAGAGTCATGGTTTACAAGAGGCCAGCAGACCTCCATGTGCCATTTATAGGCCAGCCATATTCAAAGGAAGCCTCCTGAAGTAATAGGTGTTAGATTAAGGCCACAGGAAGAAAGAGAAGCTGAAAAAAATACTTCATCAAAAGCCTCATTGGAGTTGTGCTAAACAGTAATTGCTTACATAACATTTCTACATACGGAGCACTGCACAAGATACTAGGATAAGCCACAGTCTCACACTAAGTGGACTGAACAGGTGCAGGGGCAAAGCTCTCCTGCCCTATGTGATGGCATGGGTCTGCAGCCAGGGGGGGGTATCTGATGGGGACCTGGTCATTTGAGTCCATCGGCTGCCCATCCCATTCTGTCCAAGGGCCTGCATTTCAAGTTGGGTGTTTCTTTAAAACACTGAAGTGCATTAAACCTAAGATGACCAGGAGATGGGGGCAAGGAAAATCATTTTCACGAAAGTAGGAGGCAAACTGAACTTGGAAGAAAGTGAGGAGTCACCTGAGACCCAATCATGCCTTCCAAGGAAACATCTCCAATGTTCTCAAGCACTTGGCTTTGCCAATATTCCCTTCATCCTCCACCTTTCAACAGGCTGACAAGGCCTGCATCGACATTAGCCTCTCCAGTGGTTCCCTTCCTTCGACTGGGGTCAGCAGCCCTCAGGATAAGTTCTCCTGACCTGTGGTCCCCAGGGGATTGGCTGGCGGGGTTGGGTGAAGCAGCCCGAACCCCAGAGCCTAAAGGACCCTCCAAGCCCACTGTCCCACAGAGGAGTATCTGAAACCCTTGGGAAAGCAAAGATCTATTTTTAACTAACTTGCTAACAGCCCACAGAAGCTGACTGACAGCTCAGGAGGCTACCAGCTCTTTACATCCTCTACACACAGGTGACTCATCCACAAGTTATTATAAAGGTGGTGGGAAGGGGGCAAAGACCCCATGGAAAAAAGTCCCCATTGTGAAGGGGTTCAATCCCCGTACTGTGATAAAGCAAGCAAGCTCTCCAAAACAGGAGAGCTTACTCGGAGGCTGGTTTGGGAGTTTGGGTTTTTTTTTTTTTTTTTGATCAAGTATACAAATCAGGTAGCCTGGGATATAAAGACTTACATAGAAAAAAAAGTTTTATTTCTGGGCAATTTCTTTCAGTGCAACTAACATTATGATTCATGCATGCAGCCTTCTCTCTACTCCCTCTGTTTAAGCTCTGTTGGGAAGAAAAAACTGGATTCCAGAAATTCTCAATTGTCTACCAAGAAGTGACCACGGAAGGGAGAAGCGTTTACGGCTAGGCTAGCGGCCTTTCTGCCCCATCAACATCTACTTCACATTCCCCAAATTCTTGTTAGAGCGCTTGAACTTTTACCAGAAGGTGATTCAATTAGTTTAGCATATTGGTGATTCACACCCTTACAACAAATCTGTTTACTGCCATTTGGAGAAAAAAAAAGTTGAGAGCAGCTGCTCAGAGGAAAGGTCTTTTTAACATGGTTAAGACAACCTCAAGAGTGATGAAGCTCAGGGCGTATAAAGGAACCAAGAGCTGGAAGGGGTTTGAAGAGAGGGTCAAAGCTAACAGGAAGTAGGCAAAATGCCATCACCTCTAAACCACGAAACATACCCTATACTCTGTGGTTAGATTCCAAGACCCGGGTGTCACTCAGCCTCACGGGGGAAAAATATTCTAGCTCAGGTGTATTATGGACCAAATAGGTTGACCAAGAAACAGTCACCTAAAGATTTCCAGCAGAAATTCCAAATACGTGGTCAAAAAATTTTTGTGACCACCTATTGATCTTATTAGGGGCGACCATGAGACACAAGGACTGAAAAACAAAGTGAGGGTTCTAGAGGGGAGGCGGGTGGGAAGATGGGTTAGCCTGGTGATGGGTATTAAAGAGGGCACGTTCTGCATGGAGCACTGGGTGTTATACGCAAACAATGAATCATGGAACACTACATCAAAAACTAATGATGTAATGTATGGTGATTAACAATAAAAAATTTTAAAGAATTATTAAGCACTACATCTGAAACTAATGATGTACTATAAGATGGCTAACTGAATTTAAATTACTAAAATAAAAAATAAAAAAATGCATTCTTGAAAACTCAAACCAATTCAGATCAAGAGCCTCACTCTTTACTGTGCTTAACGCTAGGACTGTAAGCAGTCAAGTGAAATATGCTAATAGCACACAACTTTTATACTTTCTATCTCAAGAGAGATCGCCTAGCCTAGTCCCTGTAGGAGTGGAACCTACATTTCACCCAGATACCCTCCTAAACGTCTTTGCCTCCCAAGAGCTCAGACTTTAACTCACTGATGCGCATTTCACTTTAGCTATAGAACTCACAGCTACCTCCCGGATACGAAAAAGACTTTGAGATCGGAGGGAGAAGGTGGCAGTTAAGCAAGCAGGTTGCAGTTAACATGGGAGCATCAGAGCACCGACGATACGAAGACAAAGCAGAGAATTCAGTCCTTGCTTGGGGACATTACCTTCACTTTCAATCATACCCTGAAAGCTTTCCTCCATCTGGCCAACCATCCTGAAAATGTATGAACTCAGTTATAAGGTTCCTCCCCAAAGCCACATATACCACTGGGGGTGAGGTGGGGGTCCCCGCCTTGCGAGCATCGCCACCCTGACCCACCAGATCATCAGCAATCTCTAACTCCTCCATACTCAGGCATCCCGCTCCAGTCCACTACAAGGGAGATTTGCAATTTCAAGTGTATTATAGAATATGACTTTGTCATTTCCCTGAACAACTGCCACAGAAGTGTCAGTGAAATGACTCTGGAGCCAGACCGCCTGCCTCTTCGCTGGGTGGCTCAGGCTGGTTACATAACCTCCCTGGACCCCAGTTTATCGTCAGGTGCCTCCGGTGCCGTAGATAGGAGACCATGACATAGTATGTAGCGTTTTTAGAACAATGCCTGGCATCTGTTAGCTAACACCTAGGGGCAAATGTCATCCACCTGAGCCTCAATTTCCTCCTTTGTAAAGGGAGAAGGGGGGCAGGGAGAAACAGAACATCTCTGCTTCCCTCTTAGTCTTTTACGCAGGATGAATTATATGTCAGTTCTAACAGAGCAGAGTATTTGTCTTTGATTAGCTTTCTCTTTCTGGGTTATACTCAGTTTTTATGAAACCTCCACTTTAATCATTTTTGTCGTTGTCTCTGGACCACTCTGTTATCTGTCCCTCACAGTGGATTGGTAGCTACAAAAACGTGTTCACCGGGAATCTAAACCCACTATCTGAGAATGGGACAGGACCCTGAAAAGGAACTGCCAACTCCATTTCCAAATCCCTTCTTTGCAATCGCTGGCAGAAAGAGGATTATCCAGTTTGGACTTACATACCCTCAAGGCTGGGGAATTCACCACTCACAGTGGCATTAGCCTTGCTGGAGGCTTCCGGAGTTCTCCATGCTCCTACCTTCTGGGAACTTGTGGCCAGATCTATACTGCCAGAGAATCCTGATGCTTGCTATGATGGAACTGACAACAGAGCTTAGAGTTGGGAGGACCTTAAATCTTCACCTGGCTTGAACCTCACAACCCCTCTATGCAGTAAGTAGGGTAAATATTATTCCATCTCTAGCACAAGGAAGGGACAGAGGAAGCAGGGCTTTGCAAGTTTAAGGGACATTGCTCACTTGTCCTGTGCGATTGCAGAGTCAGGACTAGAACCCGTGTTTTCAAACTCACTCCAGGCAGGGGCTCTCTAGTCATTCCCTCCCCTCCCGCCAAGTTCAGAGCCATGACATGCCCACATTACACCTGCACGTGATGAGTAACATCGCCAGTCCTCCCAGCCCCTCCGCTGCTTCTGTCTGCAGTATTCATCGTGAGTGGTCAGTGGCCTTTTCTCCAACGTACCAACAACGTAGCATGTTAGTTTAATTAGAAAACCAAAAGTGTAACAGGAAAGGCATTTGGACATATTCTTTAGAACTTCATAAAACCCCAATCTGTAACCCCTCGAATCATCATTACCTAATAACCAGCCCATCTCCACTCCCAGGCTAAACAAAGACTATTTTATCCAGTTACTTTTCCAAAGGGCACCAGCCATTCACCTATCACTGCCTTCTTAAAATTACATGTACTGTGAAATTGAGATAACCAAACTGGTTAAAACTAAGTTACAGGGTGATGTAATCACCCATTAACGTGCAAAGATCATTTAACACGCGTAGGCTGTTTCTGACAGAGCTATGGCCCACAGGCAAGGACAACCACCCACAGAACAGAAACCCGCCTTGCTTGAAGTTCCTTTCTGAGAAGCTGTATTTCCCGTTTCAGCTTTGAGCCCTGTAACAGTTAACACAGGCATGGCAAATGGGCAGAGGACACAATGATCTTACCCATTCACCATCCCTACCCCACAAATTGCCATGTCTCCAGAAATGCCTCCATTCCCTTTCTGTGGGCACGAAGTCCCCTTCACTTGCCCCAAGTCTTTGGGACGCTGCAGTTTGAGCTGACGCTGAAGTGCTTCCCAACCCAGTGGAGGGGGGAAGAGGAGGGGAGCCCCGTGGGTCAAGTCCGCCTAATGGTGCAGGGAGAGTGGCTGTGGCCATCTGCCCTGGCAAGCGGAGAAAAGCAGCCGGGCATTACCACCAGCACACGGGGCTCTGATCAGAACTTCACGGTCTCCTCCCCAAGGAACCTCCCCAGCTGCTCCCAGGAAACTCCTTCCAGGTGGAAGGTTTTTCCAGGCTCTTCGTTATTACTTTTTAAAATTCAATAAATCACTTTTTACTCTCAGCATACAGGGAGAAAGTCTCATCCCCATCCGGATTAACAATGCCACATTAATAAAACATTCTTGGATCCATTAGTTCAAATAAATATTTAAGGACCAATGTAGCAGGTGCCAGGACAGATGCATGGACGATTAAGACAGTCCAGGCACCAATCCAGTGGACCAGCACTTCCCAGTGCTTGGCCAGGTCTCCTCAGCCCTCTGGGGTCACACAGTAGTATCCTTGCCAGGGATGTCTATTCAGTAATGTTGTGAGAAGTCCCCGGTCTTACAGCGAGGCCAACGGAGATACTCCTTACAGAAGTGTCGGAACACTAGCCTAGCAAGCCAGGCCCTAAGTGTTACCTTGTCAGGTGCCCAGAACAGAGCCTAATGAACACATGCTATAGGTAGCCACCACCAGTGTGGCTGGAAAGTTATCCATCTTACAAAACATTCTAGGTTTGAGTATAATGGGATGACACGGCAGAGTGGAAAAATGAGTCAGGTGTGAGCCAGGTCATCTGGGGGTTCTAATCTCTGGCACGGAAATATGACCCATCAAATCCTGACTTAACTTCTCATGGAGCCTCCCTAGGTTTATTTCTGTGAATCTCTGGCATATCATGGTCTTCTCTAAAAATTTAAATATAGAATATTGTAGATTTTATGTACAGAGGAGTTAAAGACATCCATATTCCCAACATACAGTTTTAACATTTTATAGCCTATTCCTACTCATTAACCAACTGAGTCACCCAGGTGCCCGTAGCAGGGGTTTTTTTGTTTTGGGTTTTTGTTTTGTTTTTGAGAGCGAGCGAGCGAGCGCGCACGCGCGCGCGCACACACACACACACACACACACACACACACACACACAGTGAGCAGGGGGTTAGGAGGGGGAGAGGGGGAGAGAGAATCCCAAAGCAGGCTTCACACCAGCAAGGAGCCCAATGCGGGGCCCGATCTCATGACCTGAGCCAATATCAAGAGTCAGACGCTTAACTGACTGAGGCACCCAGGTGTCCCCATTAGGTTTTTAAAAACAAACACGAAAACACAGTTGAAGGTCCTTCCCTCATTCCATTGCTCTCCCTCTACCCAAAAGATCGCCATGGCCTGGACGGTGGAATGGCTCCCTCAGACCCATGTTGGCGTACCGTGACCGCACGAATATAGATCCATAAATATGCAATATAGTTTGGCCGTGCACTTGAGACAAACGGTAGCATATACAATACAGTCCATATCCTGTCCACTCACCGATACGCACGTTGTTACCCGTGAACCTGATGCACTTGGTTCAGTATCCCACCTGTGTGTGCGCCATCACTCATCCAGCTCTCCAACTGCTGGGCCCTGACCCCTGTTCAAACATTACTCAGAATCTACTACGTATGCCCCACACTATGCAGGCACTGAAGACCTACAAAGAAATTAGGTCATTCTCGCCTGTAGGCCAAAAAGAAAGAGCTCCCCTGTGGAAATGCGACTGTTGGGGGAATCCTGCTGACCACACCAGCAGCCATGGGTGTTTATGTGTAGAGCTCAAGAAGGAACAAAGGCTTAGGAAATGAGCCTGGAGGTCTTACGTGGACAGAGGGAGGCTGAAGCCACAAGCACAGACAAGCTGGCCCACGGAACGTGTGAGGAGTCAACCCACAGCAACAGATAACCAGAACAGGAGGTCACGCTACAAGATCCCCAAATCAGACCAATGGGGAGGGACAGCCCTCTCCAGCAAATCCTGCAAGAGACCCACAACAATGGCACGTCCAGTGTGTCTGACGGCTGTGAACAGAACCACGTATCATTGCCCAACGCCTTAACAGCATGTCGCCTGGGACACAGCCCGGGACTTTAGCCTTCTCCCGGCATCCTAAGGGCACCTTCCCTAAGCTACAGCCAGGTAAGATTCTGAGCTTTGCCAACAACTGCCTGTTTATACCCCTAGCTGCTCTGAGAAAGGACCTTGGACCAAACATCTTAGAGGTGGTTATAAAGCCGAATGGTAATAGAATTATATTGTGCTTGTCTGCATGTGTCCATCAGCTCTGCAGACCTCAGCAAAAAACCACCCCATGAACATGTGAGAAGAGCAACAAAGAGGCCCAGGTGTTTCCCGGGGAAAGGAAGCGGGAGAGGGGGGCTGAAGGACCAGGGAATGAAGTATGAAGTGCAGGGTACCAAGCTGAGGCGGCCAGTTCTGGTCTGTGAGGTGCCTTTCTCAGCAGGGGAGGCCCTTTGCGAGGAAAGCAGAGGCAATGTTAGGTGCATGAAAACCAAGTGCACACTTTCCCCATGGGGGAGGAGAAAGAACTTCCACAGAAACCCACCAAGGAGAACGTACCGAGGGCCCCGGGAACAGTAGGGGATGGGTGCCACAGACTCAGAGGTGGAGAGGTAAGAGCAGCTTTGAGGAAATAGGAACACTGCAGCAAAGCGTGGAAGGACTTGCAAGAACAGGAAATAGGTGTCCCAAGAAAGGTGTCCTCACACAGGCCACACAGCAGCCAGGGTGGGGGAGAGGGGCCTGCTTGAAGGCCAGCTGTCGGTTCGGTGTACAAAGGACGGTAGGAGTAAGTCAGAATCACAGTGGACCATGGAGGACACCGAGCACCATGCTGATATGCAGCTACCCAGTATCTGAACCAGATAAAGCTGAGATCAGAACTGAGCCTCAGGAGGCTTCACTCGGCAAGTGTCTGTGAGAAGAGCGACAAGACACACATCAGAAAACTAAGTGACATGCATTCCTTTTGTCACCTCCCCAGGCAGCTTAAATAGAGGTGGCAACACCAGGGAAACCAGAGGCAAAGGATTTCAGGTGACTTTAACATCTTTCTAACAAAAAATGGTGTTCTTCTCTGTTTAACTCCAGGTTAGCTCATGAGGAATAGAACAGACAGCAAGGAAATTCCTTTTAAAAAAATCTACATTTTGACACATCTTGCACAACCCATAGTCTTGCCCTCCTTCAAGTTCAAGCCTGTACTTCAAAAATCACCAAGTTTCTCTAATTACCTGGATTACCCATTTGAGCACACAGTCATTTAAAATGTATGCATTCATGGATGTATAATTTATATCCCCCATCTTCCAAAAATGACTTGTAGCAAAGCATTTCATTCGGTCTTTTCCAGTCATTGTTTTGCATATCTATCTTCTCTACCCATCTACATTATAAATTTCATTGGAAGGATGGTGTATTATACATCTTTGGTTTTTCCCAAATGCTCAGTGCAGTGGACAGCACATGCTAGTGCCCGAAAGACTCTTGTAGATTGATTTCTCTTGCCTTAGTAATAGCATCTGGGGCACAAAGTCTCTAATATGTCCATTATTCCTGGCCAGTCACCAGACAAAAGCAGCCTTCCAGAGGCAAGTCAGCTTTCTTTTTAAGTATCATTTGTTAAAATTCATCTGAAGCTCACATTGTAGGAACCCTCTAGGAGTTGGAAATATGAACAAACAAACCAACATTTCCTCTGAGGAAAACTTATTTGTCCCCTCAAAATCACACTGAAACTTGGGCACCTGGGTGGCTCAGATGGTTAAGTGTCTGCCTTCGGCTCAGGTCATGATCCCAGGGTCCTGGGATCAAGTCCCGCATCAGGCTCCCTCCTCGGCAGGGAGCCTGCTTCTCCCTCTCCCACTCCCCCTGCTCGTGCTTTCTCTAATAAATAAAATCTTTAAAAAAAAAAAAAAAAAAAACTAAACTAAAATCACATTGAAACTTAATCCCCAGGGTGATGGTGTTTGGAGGTGGGACCTTTGGAAGGTCATCAGGTCATGAGTAAAGGTCTTATGGGTAGGATAAGTGCCTTTATGCAGGCTAAAAAGACCAGAATTAGCCCCCCTCCTGCTACATGAGGAAACAGTGAGAAGACCGTCCTTACCAGACTCCGAATCTGCTGGCACCTCAATCTTGGACTCCCCAGCCTCCAGAATTTGGGGAAGTTTATAAGCCACTCAATTCATGGTACTCTGTTACAGCAGCCCAAATGGACAGAAGTACAGGGACTCCAGGAAATAATATCTATAGGATGTTAACTAATATCTCGCATTGGGTTTGTTTCTACATCCATCTGGAACTCAACAACCAACATCCATATGCTCTACAATCGGCATTTACAATGAACTGGGCAATCACCACCATCCCACCACGAGTGGGTTTTCTGCTGTTCTCCTGCTCCCTTTTTAAAAATCTTTTTTTTTTTAAACCAAGATTTCAAAATGTATTTTTAAAAAATCAAAGCAGAGAAGCCTCCTAGCATTTTATGTACCAAAGTCTTCCGACAACTGACCTGGCATGCGTTACAATGCAACACAGGAGAGTTGCTACCTCTTGGATCCATTCAGAAAGAACCACACTATATCACCACTTCCCCTACAACACAGTCCCACAACCTTCTACAGCGTTAAGTGAGGGTTTTCTTTATCAACATTCCAACAAGCTAGGTTCTAAGTTCTAAATGTGGAACTCAGAATTCACGTTTTCCATGGAAACAATCCTAGAAGAGATAGGTTCCCAGGATAGCCCATGCAACCTATATACCCCAAATAGAGTAAGCCTGTTTCTACAAAGAAGTGCATGTCAAATCACCTCTCAGCAGATATGTGCCTGGGTATCCTTGTGCCACCAGCATAAGAGAATTGTCCTAAGAGGGGGCCCTACCTGAAGACATGGGAGGGCATCAGCCTCACCTGTGCCTATAGATGCATCGCAGACACTTGTCCCTGGTCAAAGGCAACTGGACTGCGTCCTTTAGTATCATTCAAATGTACTGGAGGTTTATAAAGGAATTGCTAAATATCTGGCAGCCCCTCTCACAGCAGCTTTGATTAATCAGTATCTGGTGTGTGTATATATATATACATATGTGTATATATATATATATATATATATATACATACACACACATATATATATAGTGCATTCCCCTCCTACGCCAGGTTCATAGTTCTGTAGCACTCTATCTGCTAAGTCTCCTAGAGCATTTAAAAAATATACTCATTCAACTTATTTACATACCTGTCCTTGTATTTTCAAATTCAATATCCACAAATACTAAAAGCTATCATTACCATTTACAGATGCCACTTTAATAGTGTTCAACGTACACTCATCTCATCCCTTAATTCCCACAACCATCCCGTGAAATAAGTACACTCAGAGAAGTTAAGGGATGTACCTGTAACAGAAAGTTACTGGTAGCCCCAAACTTCAGCCCAAATCTAGCTACTATTCTGCCTTTTTTCCATGGGTATAGGCTGTGTTTTCCTGGTGCAGGAGGCTCTCAGGGTCCACAGGCAGCCATTTGTTTCTCAAATAAGCCACATGCCCAGAGCCACCTGACTTACTGTCACACCCTGTTTTATGCAGCTCAGGAGTCCCCGGACTGGTGGTTCGGTGTCAGCTTGCAGCTTCTGCCCATTCAAACTCCATTTACATATAGGTTTGTACTAAAAAGCTCCCCAAACTTCAAACACACTAAAAGGAAAAAAGGGAGGAAATTAGACAAGGAAAAGCAAAGGTGTGGCCAAGGGGATGATGCGCTCAAGCCATCCTCAAAAGCCTGAGAAAGAAGAGACCCGTCAGGGCTGCCCCACTGCGGGCACTCACTGAAGTCTAGCCAAATCCTCTGCCAGGAGACTGGAGCTATTTCGAGCCAGTTACTTCATGAGACTCTAGCATCTGTGATGCTTCTGCAGGTTTCTAATTTCAGCTGCAAAGACAGAGTCCAGGAAATGAGGCAGACACATCTAAGGGCCTGCAGAAACAAAGAGAAGAATCCAAATGAATAACCGCCTGCCTTGAAGGGATTTCAAATAAGGGGCTCAAAAGATGGGAAGAAAAGATTAGCAGAGGAAATGGTAGGCAAGAAACCCAGAGGAGCAGACACAGCCCTGAGCTGAAGTCCTGAAGAATCATGAAGCCACCCCAGAGTGATGGGCGAGGCAGGAGAAGGCATCACTGGGTCTTGCATTTGAGAAATGAGCAGAAGAGATGGAAAAACTTAAGTGACACACCGAAGAGTCACACAGGTTAATGGGGAAGGGAGATTAGAGTGAAGAGCTCCTGCTTCTGGTCATTGTTCTAACCTACCTCAGTAGAGCAGAGGTGTTGGAAGCCCACGGTTTCGGCCCAGAGTTAACAAAAAAAAAAAAAAACCAACACCACCACCCGGTCTGCTCAAAGAGCTCTGAAAGGGTTACAAAGGTGCCATGGAAACCGTGGAGTTCCTGGAAGAGGTTGGTCAAATGCTTAGCTGGACCATAAGTTTGAGCTTTCCAACAGGGTGATATTCAATTTTGTAAAAAGCCACCACGGTGAATGAATGCCAGTGACCTACTGGAGCTCAAAATGAAATTAACGGGGGGGGGGGGGG
>NC_138381.1:22038444-22062105 GCF_054177405.1 Leptonychotes weddellii | reverse complement strand
TGATTCAAGAAATTACCATTAAAGATATCTTTTTTTACGCATTGGCATAAAAATTATGCACTTGGCAAAAAAAAAAAAATTAAAAGCCTGCTGATACCAAGAGGTGAGGAAATAGGCACACGCTTGCAGTTGACAGAACTGTAAGATGGATTACACCCGGAGAGCAGGTATCGTGTGTACGAGTCTCTCCGCAAGCACTCGCTAGCGGATGAAGTCAGTAGGGGTGTGAACCGCAGCATGGTTTGTTGTTGTAAAATTGGGAGAACTGACCTAAGTTTCCATCAACAGTGGGGTGGGAACATCGTGCAGTCATCCCTGTGAGTCTCAGTCATGACAGTTGACAAGTACATTTGATTTGAAAAGATAATCAAGGTATATTAAATGAAAGACATCGGTTAAAAACATATGGAGTATGATCCTTGTTTAAAAAAAAAATGGTATATGGAAACATGGTCTGTGTATGCAAAGGGCTGGTCTGGGGAGTGTACACCAAAACTTCAGTTTATCTCTGAGCAGGTGGGATTAGAAGAAGGGAGGAGAGGTGTTGAAAAGGAGGGTAAGGTTAAGGAGGATACTCATTTTGTTTTCTGCATCTTTCCAGTTTTCTATCATACTCCTGAATTCTCTTGTAAGGAATTCAATTAAAATATTAAAGACTGCATAATGAAACATCTAGAAAATGGTAGTTCATCCTGAAGAGAAGGAATAAGCCATCCAGGAGAGACTTGTGGAGATGACCCTCACCATGTACTCTTGCCCCATGACAACACCTTGCAAAAAAAAAAAAAAAAAACTACCAACAGATCATTTTTCCTTTTATCAAATATTTAACACAGACCGAGTACTCTGGTGGTCCTTAGAATTCTTTGTCCATGCACCTGGTACGTAACACACGATGCCACTTGATGCAATACTAACTCTTCCTGTGACTATTAGACCAACAAAAACTGAAGCCAGGGCTCACTTCCTATGGACCTGCCCAGCAACAGACACCTGTAGGTTTTAAACATTTCCTGCACAGCATCTCCCAGAGCAGGACCTTCTTGAGCACACCCATTTCAAGAATAAAAATAAAAATGTACTCTCACTAAACCACCTTCTGCTGTCATGGTCTGCCTGTCAAAGCCATTTATCCTTCAAGGACTGATGCCTTGGCACAGCCAACAATTCAGCCCATGAAAGAGAAGTGAGAGGAATTACTTGCATTTCCCTCCTCAGCACACCATGGCCTACAGGTAACCCATGAAGTCAGGGGACTGAAGCAAGATCTTGCTAGTATCAAGACTAAGAACAGCTTTATTACAGTGGCATTTCAGCTTCTCCACTGGACACATAATGAAGCAGGCAGGCATACACGCAGGGCTCCATGAGTGAGGGTGGGGTGTCTACACTGAGCCACGGACACGCCCATGTCCCGCCCACATTGCTACTAAGGCAACCATCTGTGAGACTGGCTGCCTTTTTGGAAAGCGTCTACAATCATCTAAGAGACAAAGTTAAAAGAATGAACCCTGTGGCCTTGGCTGGCCACCTCTGAGGAATGTTCCACGGCACAGAGGGCCTCACATCAACAGAGCCACCAGAACTCACACACCCCGAAGTGAGTCGTGCCATTCAAAGCAATCTTCCAAGAGCCCAAATGATGGCTGCTATGGCTCCCACAAAAACCTTCAGAGGTATTATGCTTGAATATATCCCTCAGGGATAAAAATGTTCTATCTTTAGTGAGAATGGAATCATGTGGAGGTGGGAGTAAGTCCCAAGGTAGATCAGTATCACCCACCTCTGAATCCTAAATACTCCTAGTACCAGGCCACTCTCCTGGTCACCAAGCTCAGAACCTTGGAAAAGACCCTCTTATGCCTCAAGACTCAACAATTAGGATGACCAAGTCCTTTACTGTCCAAACATCTAAGAATGAAGTAATGCATTAGGCTGAACCATATGAAATTGCCCCACTGGACCATTTTTGACCTACAGAAAGGCAGCTTTCCATGACTCACTTATACCAGGTCAATAGGCATAAAACTAGGCATTTCTGGGACCAAAAAGGACCTGTGGTCACCCAGCATCTAAGCCATCATCAAATCCTTTCCCACCTGCCTCCCCCACCAAACTCTCCCCTTTCCCATGGGGATCCTCTTGGTCCAAACATTTGTTCTCTACCTTTCAACATAGGCTGATGAGCGCCTCCTCCCCCCGCCCCAAGTCTCTCTTTCCATCCAGTCCTACCAGCAGCTAGTAGATCCACCTTCCTTCAGCACCCACCTGGCCTTGTCATTCCTAGTTCAGAAGGATCAGTGCTTCCCAGAGCCCCTTTGAGAACAAACATCCTAGGCGCTGTTGTTCAAGGCCTTCTGGGCTCAGACTCCACTGGCCACGGTTTCCACCCTCTCTCAGCCTGACTTTCAGTCCTTTGCCACTGGCCTGGGCACACTGAATAGCCTTCAAAAACAAAAACACAAAGACAAAGACTCCAATCCCCTCCCACACTGCCTTGCCTTCCTGTTCCTGCCCAGGGCCCAGCACTGCACTCTATGCTGGTTCCTCAGCATGCCATGATATACCAACTACCTCCAGACACCATCTGCTCTCTGCTCCTCTGGGAGGCCCCACTGAGCCAGCAGACCCTGTGGCCTCACTTGGCACCTGCCCATGGGGCCAGTGTGACCAGGCACTGTCACTGTTCCATGTAGTTAAGCCAGTCAAATCAAATTACTTGATTTCCGGTCAAGCCCCAGATTTTCAAAAATACTGCTGCTGGTATGGTCCCCTCTTCCTGGAATGTCCTATCCCTCTCCTAGCTCATCCTCTTGAAATCCTCCCCATCCTTCTTAAGCCTTCTGATTTTCCTCCCACACCCATTCCCCACAGATGAACCTCTCAAGCCCATCATGCCTCTCTTGGGGCATGCCAACACATCTGGCTGGACCCAGAGCTGTTAATACACTTGTCTCAACCCAACTGAAGGCCCCACGAAAATAACCCTAACCACTCTTTTGATTCCCAGATCTAGTACACTACCTAGCCCAATCAAAGCACTCAGTCAAGACTGAGTGATACAGCGGAAACCTGTTTGGTCCATGTGCAGCTTATAAAATGGTTAGAACACAATCATAAGAGAATTTCCAAAACTTGAGCAATAGCAGTGTGGTCAGAATAGTCCTAAAGTTACTTCACCCAAAAATGAAACGTATCTAGACATGTAAGTTCTGGTATGGTTGTTAAAAACTTCTTCATCACTGTACAGCAGCAGAATGTGGGGCTTATTTCCTAGGCAATGAGCATGATGGATGTGTAGACGGAACGGGCAAAAAGCTTCGGTTCCCAATAATGTATCAGCAAATGACACAAGCCAGGGATCGGGGAAGGAGAATCAACCTCTAACGCAGGTCCCAAGCCTTCGCAAGGTCCAGAGGCAAACCCTTGACAGCTCATGAAGCAGGCACAGGTGTCAAAGGACCAGATTCCAACAAAGAAGCCAGGTAGCAGACCACAGACCCTGGTGAAACCAATATTCAAGAGGCACAGAGATGGTGCAGGGACAGCAACAGGAAATGAGACAGCAGGACTTGGGACTGGCAAAGGGACGTCATTAGCCAAGAAACGGATATGCAACCCTAAACAAAGGGGAAACTACATGCTGTTTTTGGCAAAGAGGTTAGTATTATGAGCCAGGAAAAGACAAGACTGACCAGGCTTCCGTGAAGTCCAAGGAAGAGACCACCTCTCAAGATCAGAGTAAATGATTCCCTGCAGTTAAAATACTTAACACTTCCTCCACAATGTAGTTTGCTTATATCTAACATTCTCCATTAAGCAAGACAATTTGTTTACTTAGGAATATACTTTCAGAGTTAATACTCATTCACGGAGAGAAAAGGACGTTAAGCAGTGTACTAGCTCATAGATACTTGGCTCAAACGGTTTCAGGACCAAGGTGTCCACTGGTAATTACTGCTTTCGAGTTATAGGCTCCAAACCCAGTTGCTATGTTTGCTGGATTCCAATCAAAGTGTAACATTTATGTTAGATGTCCCGATCAAAATCAGTACGGAAATAACCATCAAGTACCAAACCAGCTGTCATGAATACAGAGAAGAAAAAGATACAAGCTTCACTTTAGATAGTTCATAAACCACAATTAAGCTTCGAAAACACTGATATTCACCTGCGTGGCAAAGACTGGAAGTGCAGTAGCATGGCAGCAGGATTAACTGGGAAAGGCCCCAGAGATGGTAGAATTTGAACAGAAGGAAAAGGCAGGCAAGAGGCTTAGAAACAGGAAGGAACCAATGCCGACGACTATGCAGTAAGCTCTCCCGGATGATCAAAGCACGGAGTGTCCACCACCTGCTCTTGGGCCACAGGTAACTCAGGTACCATCAGAAGACGACGGAGGAGTGGCTCAGGGAAGAGAACAGGTCAGGCCACTGAAACTCTGACCCCCAGACCAACCCCTGCCATTCAAGAAAACCCCCAAAATGCCAAAGCAATCTGCTCCCTCCCTCAGCACCCAGCTGATTGTCCATATTGGGCACCTTGATCCTCCCCTGAAAGAACAGATAGCAGCGGCCTCTGTAGGAGCAACCCCAGCACAGCACGAAGAGCAGAGTGACCCTCACCTACTGCTGTTCGACCTCAGTGACAAGGTCCCCCTTTCATGTCCATTGAACCCATCCTCCCTGAAACCATCAGAGACAAGCCACATCCCAGCACATCTCAGTTCCTTAATGAGGTGTGAAGCTACACATTTCCAACTCAGGACCCATTTATGTCTATCTCTTGTACCTACCGTTCAGAATAAAAACAAATATGAGGGAGAGAAAACCCCACCTCAAACTGAAATTGCATGTCAAGCAACAGTGGGAAATAGGTTTGGACAGAGTCTATGGAGGCCTCGACACACGAGGCTGTTGTTGGTTCCAGAGCAGATCAGGGACACGTGAAGACTGTGCTTCAGGACAGTCTGCCCAGCAACCATGACACACACAGGAGAGCCCTGAGAGAACACAAGTTCGGCAAGGTGCCGTGGTTCCTTCCACTCCCCAAGCCTCCAGCCGTGCCTCTTAGCAAAGTGAAATCCAGCTGGCTCTTGGGATTCTCCCCTCCAAGGGTTCACACCCGGAACACAACAACTATGCTGTTAAGTGAGAGGTTCTCAGTCAGAGATGATCTTGACCAGGAGACATTTGGCAGTTTTGGTTGAGCTGTGAGCTGCTTTTAAGTGGTAGGGATGGAACTGTACATCCTTTCAGCAACTGTCCCCAAGTGCATTTACAGAATGGTCAGCTGAGTATTACAAGGTATCTCACAGTTACTTTTCCCCTGCAAATCCAGCGGGCTTCAGTGATACGGAGACACACCCAACATTAGACATATTAACCTATCCTCTACCAAAAGGGCTAATACAGAACGATATTGAACAGGGCCATAGGTGCCTGCCATGAGCTTATTAGGCTGGCTGAAAACACTGGACACAGGGCCAAGCCTCCCTCGTCTACCCAAGTGTCCTAAAACCACCTTCCGAGATTTACCTCCCATAACCTAGTAGTCATCTTCCAAGCTCAGAGCCAAAATTCACAGCCCAGGTGTTTTAGCATAGCTGTCAAAGAGCTGCAGGAAGATACAGAACCACATGCAGGGGTAGTCCAATGACAGCAGAGAGCTTATTTTCTACTTTAGCACATCTGTTTGGATATTCACTAGAGTAAATTCTTAAGTGACTAATTCACAGTTTCACTTTGTCATGGTTAAAGCATTTTCTGTGACATCTGCTTCTGCTAAATCAGGATCTTGTTTCCTCCTGAGCTGTCACACTAAAGACACTGATGCATCATGCTGGTTCTGTTGCTCAAGGGAGGACTGGAGAGAGTACCTATTCAGGCCTGGGAATCCCAGCTTCATTGAGCATCTATGAAGCGTCTACTACTGTGCAGCAACAGGCCCACTAACAAGAAAACCTCAGCTACCCATGCAACAGAGCTATCCTAGTCGAAAGTGGCCTGCATGGTATGAAGGGTGCCTGTCACCCTCCAGCTCATTCCTCCTTCTTCCCCCAAAGCACATAACACCGACCGGTTACACTCCAGGATGCTGATTATTACTAGGGCATGGTCACTGGGGTCCAAAGCTCACACACAGTGCCCTTCTTCCCTGCTCTCCACCTTCTCCTCCAGGTCTAGGGACCAGCAGACTGAACCAGAGCTAGAGGCTCCTCAGTGTCGGGCCCTTTCTGCTCTCCTCCTCCTGTCTGTGCTTTGCAAGGGACAGCCAGAGCATGGGGCAACTCCTAAATATGGATGTGGCTTGGGGTGAGCTGGAGCCAATTCTGCCACATGAAACTGTTGGTCCAAACCCAGAACTCTGCTTTGGAAGGCATTGCCCTTGGGCCCATCAAGAGCTAGTGGAACTTTGTTTACTACATGGCAATTGTTCCTTTAGAAGGCCCCAGGGAAGACAGGTACTTAGTGAGGCAGTGCTCAGGTACCCTTGAGTCCTTATCTATCATCTCTGGACCGTGAAATCTTCCCCTGAAGTCCAAAGGCAATCTTCATTGCCATATACTAAGGTTAAAAAACAAACAGAACAAAACACCCTGAGTATTAACCCTGGGGAAAGGAGAAAACTCAGAGCAGGAATGCAGCCCAGCTGGAGAGAAGGCAGGTAACACCCCTCCTCAATGGCCCAGCATTGCACAGACCCACCGAGAAGCTAGAGAAGCAGGGTGGCAGCAAATTAGGAATAGTAAGCCCAAGGAAAAGTCTGCAATTAGTAAATGCCCCTGATTCAGGGAAGAGGCTGCTCCAACCCTGTCCAGCATGGCCAGAAGGAAGGATCTGAACCCAGCTGTTCCAGGTGGAGTCCAGACCAGGAGCAGCACCTAGGAGCTGGCTTGAAATACAGAATCTTCCACCCAGCGCCAATGGAGGACTCTCTCCAAATAAACACGTCCCCAGCCATTCTGCATGTACATTAAGGTCTAAGCATCTCCCCAAACCACCAGGGCAAAAGGATTACATGAACCTACGGCAGCCAGAGTGTTTCTCAAAGTCCTCCTTTCTTCCCTCTCCCCATTTTCTGCTTCAGCTCCTAAGAGACTTTCCTGCTCTCTCCAGAGAGTAAGGAAGTAGTTTTTGGTATTAGCCCCGAAACTCACTTCCCCCCAGAAGAGGAGCTAATCCAGTGGATTGGAGGTTATCAGCAGGTGTAGTTATCATGCCCACAAAACAGGCTCTGTCTTCTCTTTTCCTACCTATCCCAGCCCACCCCTCCCCTCCCCTCCTTGCTCTGCCTGGGCTCAGGATTGCAGGCTCACCCTAGGCTTCCAGCCTCCTCTGGTTCACAGGCCTAGCAGCCCACTTTTTGGCATAGAGCCATCCTAGCATTTTGGCAAAGCCATGACCTCAATTTACCCAACGGACCTGAGTTTCACAGTGAAAGGGTGCTGTCTAGCCATTCCTTAAGCCACTACACCTTGGTCCCCAATTTCTAACTAGTTTGTGTGGATATTCTATCAACCCAAACCATGGAGGCTAGGAAGGGCCAAAGACCCCCCACAGTCCAACCCTGCCTGGAAGTTACATCAACATCTTACAATCCTATCCTGTTCAAATTTCTTAGTGTGGATTAAATCTCAATCCTTTCTTCTTTATAAAGATTCCAAACACCTAACAACTTTTTCTAACATTATACCAGATCTTTTTGATATTCAATAGATCCTAATAATTTGCCATCAAGAGCATGGAGTTCCAAATGAATAGAACAACCAGGAAGCATCATTCTGGAACATGGTTTGCACGTTATGCTAAATGTAATGACAAGCTCCTTCTTAAAAGTACCCATTTTTGAAAAAAAAAATGCTTTGACTTCATTTAGATCACCACTTCAAAAGATTATATAGTTAAGTTGTTCATATCTTCGTGGTGGTTCTTAGTTTTCTTTGGGATTAAGAACAATACTCAAGTATAGGCATCAGGACAAAAAGACCTTTTGGGGTGTCCTACAACAATGGAACCAGTTCCTCCCTAATAGCATTAATGCTACTAACAACCAGTTTCAGACCATGCTCTTATAAGCTACAGCTAAGTCCATGTAAATCTTTTACAGCCTTTTCTGAAGTTTGAAAATGACAAACATTCCACATCCTTTGATACTCAACTTATTTGTGTAACATTAGAATTTTGGCATTTACACCTGGCTTCACATGCATGCATTCCAAGGATCATAGCAAATGAGTGTGGATCTGTGAGCAAGTACATACAAATACCCTTCAACTGTTAAGACATCCCCAGATCAGGTGTGTGGACCCATCACAGTCTAGGACTTCTGGGAAGGCAGAGGAGCAATGGAGAGATTCTTCTTCCTTCTTTGCATCTCTTCTCAATCCTAATCCACTTGATTTGCTTTTGCACTCTGCAATTACTTAATAACCTTGATTCCTGGCTTCCCTGGAGACCAGCTCACAACCAGAGAAAACGTTAGGGATACAAAAATAGTTTGACACTTCCAAAGAGAAGCTGCACGTCCCTCCCCATACTCCTCAGAGGACCACATTCACGCAAACAGAGACTGAGAACAGAGATGGACAGTAGCAGCCCACCAGACCCTAGCCAGGAGAGCCTCTTGAATGTGGGATTTCCCACATCAGGCTTTGATTCAGGAGTCACCAGCACGAGCAGCAGCACCTCCAAGAGACTGCATCTGTGGAATCCATTCTCAACTCTCCACAATAGTGGCAGATGCCTGAGGAGTGGCCCATTGTGAAAACAGGTGGCACCTAAGCACCCAGGACTTGCAGGAGGAACAGAAGGAAGGTACTTGACTTTTCTGGACAGGTAGGATTTGAAAAGAGGAAAGGCAAGAAGGCAACCCAGAGGACACACAGTGTTTGAATCCTACACCTAAAGTGCAGATGGTGCTTTTTGGTGTCAGAGTTCGGGCATGAAAATCAAGCTAATATGATGACAGGCTGCCATGTAATCAGCATGCCAGGCCTCTGCAGGGCCCTTGGGGTTGATTCGTATCCAAAGAATGCACAGATGTGGACCCTGCAAGTAGCATCTAGCCTTGCTAACCTTCCAACTGGAAGCAGATGGACCAGAGCCTTGCCAGAATGCATAGTCAACACTAGCAGTCACAAAAGCCAGAGCAACCACACCTGTGGGCCGGCTGGGGCCCAACGGGAAGAACCAAAACAGAGCCCCTCTGGAGACCACCACGACTCACATCAGGAGGACTCAAGAAGGGGTACTCAAGGATATCTGGTAGCAGGAAGTAAAGATTTGGCTTCTGGTGTTTAGGAGAAGAACTGTTTCACTGCAGACTAAGTCATTAGCAGGTGGGCATAAGCATGGTGAGAAGCAACGAACAGCTGCTGGTCCCAGGGTAGAGATCAGAGCTGGGTGGACAGCCAGGATGGCAGAATTTGGAGGGACTCTCAGTTGCAAAGATCAGATGAATGTGGAAGCCAGAATGTCATTGCAGTCTCAGTGGGGTTTTGTTTGTTTTGTTTAAGATTTTATGTATGAGACAGAGCACAAGCAGGGGGAGCAGCAGAGGGAGAGGGAGAAGCAGGCTCTCTGCTAAGCAGGGAGCCCGATTATCTTCCATCAAAACAGTGTGGCTATGAACCAAAATCTCCTTAAGCTGAACACTCTGGACCAGCTATACCAAATCCAAGAAACGTGGGAAAACCTACAACTTAGACCACCTCAAGTTTCAGAGCTAGTGACTGAGAGCAAGAAAGAGCAGGGGGAGAGAGAGAAGCAGACTCCCCGTTGAGCAGGGAGCCTAACACAGCAGGGGGTGTGGTGTACACTCCAGGCTCAATCCCAGGACCCCTGGATCAGGACCTGAGCCGAAGGCAGACGCTTGGTGGACTGAGCCACCCAGGTGCTCCTGCGTGATTCCATTTTTACAACATTCTTGAAAAGGCAAAACTACAGTGATAGAGAACAGATAAGAGGCTCCAGGTTAAGTAAGATTTTTACACATTACTGTGTTTGCAGTGTGCATTTTTCTGAGGAAAGGTTCCATCCAATTTCAAAGGGGTATGTAACCCCCCAAAATGGTTAAGAAAAAACACTGTTTTAGAATAACCAAGGCACAGGGTCTCACATAGGCCATTCTGATACGGAGCCTGGTTGGACACATCAGTTAAGGGAAAACCCACCAGAGTCACTTCAAGCACCACCCCAGGCCTCCCATGTCAGCTCGTCATGGTGATTCTGGTAGAACAGAGCTCTCAGCTGATGCAGTAACTGGCCTCATTGTCACGTAACCCACCCTAGTCACCCGCTCCAGCTTTTTCTCACAGAACCAACTGCACAGGTAAACCACCATCCTGTCTTCTCAAGATATTCCCTTGCTTCTCTTTAGCACCTGACCACTTATATAATGAATATCTGAATGACCTAGCTATAATGGATTTTCATAAAGTTTGCATTGTTTTGCATCTGGCTTCTTTTCCTCTGCATAAATGGAGTCCTGTTCATGTTACTCTGTGCAGGTCAAGTTTGTTCATTTTAACTGTTGTGTGCTATTCCATTTTATAAATATACTACAGTGTTTTGATCTATTTTAAATATTGAAGGCTATTTCACCCATGTTTTAACATCAACACTGAATCAACCGAGTCTACATGATTTCATTATGATTGTAATGAAAATATCTGTACCAAAGGCAGAAACATGACAACTTCTCTAAGCAGCCTTTACTAGCTTGGTGTTTCTAAAAAGCCCAGAAATAGGAAACTGTGCAGATGGGCCTCCTACTAACAAGAATCTTCAGTAATCTGCAGTGCTTCTTCAGTGGGTATATAGCAATCTTCTTGGGTCTTAAAAATAAAGTCTTGCTCTTTGCTAATAATCTGACTCAGTACTGCTAATGATACTAAATATGTCAACAGAAATGGTGAATACCTTCCCCCTAACTAGCTCTAAATTATTCAAGTCTAACATGAGGCTACACGTGTTGCTTCCAGTGTAGATCTGAGCTGTATGGTAAAACACTGTCCTCTCATGCAATACAGTTCACCTGACTTTAAATGATCCCATATGCTAGGACTTTGTCTTTTCTGACTAATGCTCCACGAAGAATAAAGTCACTGAGCTAATGAGTCTGAATCTTGCTACATGGACCAAGGCTAACAGGTCACTAGCGCTCCGAAGACCCTAGAAACCTTGCTCACCCCCACCCCTTCCCATACACAGCTTCCTCCATGCTATAAGAACAATGAGAAAGTTTCTAAGGACAATACCCTAAGAGAGGGCACTTGACAACTCAATCACAGTCAAGACTGGAGTCTGAATGACCAACCACATACCTTTTCCACAAAAGTAGAACTTGTTACAGGAATGAGAGAGGAGAACCATGAATGCTATGCTGGACAGCCAAGTAGGGAGAGAAACAGCCATAAATTTTGAAAACTGTCCCCAAGAGTTAAGAAGTCCTGTATGACATGCACCCCCCATCACTAGCCGGCCAACCTTACCCACACCTCTCTACCGATGGGGACTTGGTCAAAGGTGGCAGTGCTCCATAGACAAAAGCATGGGTCCCATCCTCCTACCAGCACTAACACTATAGAGTTGTGTTAGAGCACCTGCTGCATGCCAGGTGCCCTCCACACACCAATGTCAATCCCCAGAAGATCCTTAAAGCCATCGGAAAATTAGAACAGATAGTGTCATGGTTCTGCTCACAATTTTCCACTGGTTCCTGTCCAAGTAAAAAGTCTAAAGCCCTACAGTAGCCTCCACAGTCCTACACAATCTGGCTTCCTCTATCAATCTTCTGGCATCCTAACTCCCTTCAACTCAGCTCCAGCCACAGACTTCCTCACTGTTCTTCAGAACTGCCAGGCCCATTACACCTCAGGCCTGGGCACTCGTTCCCTTTGTCTGGAATGTTCTTCTGCCAGATAGCCATGCTGCTTGCTCCCTCACTTGCTTCAAGGCTTTGCCCAGAAGTGAACTTCTACACATAGCCTCAAATACCATCATCAGCCCCTCTCCCCATTCCTTATTTCCCTTCTCTGCTTCAGTGTTTCCTCCCAGCACCACAGTCAGTGTCCATGAACTAATAAAGACTATCTTGTTTTCCTCCCTTACTATTCCTTCCATGAGCTCTGTACGGGCTAGGGCCAGCTCGCACGGTCTGCTTTAGGTATCCCCAGCAGGTGGTAGGCACTCAAGATATCCGAGTACATAAAATAGTGCTTCCTCTCATTTCACATAAGTGGGGGTACTTAACTGGCAAGATCAAGCACTTTTGCCAAGCATACGTTACTGAAGATTTCCAGAGCTGGGATTTGATCCTAGATCTGTGGGACTCCAAAGCAGTGCTCTGAATCCACCCTGCCTCTCAAGTCAGTTAAATGTCCTGGGTTATTTTTAATTTTTGTAAGGTTTTTATTTTATTTCAAAGATTTTATTTCTAAGTCATCTCTACACCCATTATGGGGCTCAAACCTACAAGCCTGAGATCAGGAGCTGTATGCTCTATTGACTGAGCCAGCAGGCACCTCATGAAGTTTTTAATTCCATTTTACAGTGTAATATTAATTTCAGGTGTACAATATAATGATTCAACACATCCATACAACCCATGCTCATCACAGGTTTTTTTTGGTTTTTTTTTGTTCTTTTTAGAATGAGAGAGCGCGCGCATGGTGGGGCGGAGGGTCAGAGGGAGCAGACTCCCCGCCGAGCAGGGAGCCCAATGCAGGACTTGATCCAGGGACTCCAGGATCATGACCTGAGCCGAAGGCAGTCACCCAACCAACTGAGCCACCCAGGCGCCCCACAGGTACACTCCTTGATCCCCATCCCTTACTTCAGCCATCCCCCCACTCACCCTGCCCCCCTCTCATAACCATCAGGTCTCTATAGTTAAGAGTCTGTTTCTTGGTTTCTCTCTCTGCTCATTTGTTTCTTAAATTCCATGAGTGAAATTTTATGGTATTTGTCTTTCTCTGACTTATTTCACTTAGAATATTCTAGCTCCAAAGATCATTGCAAATGGCAAGCCCAAACGTCCATCGATTGATGAATGGATAAAGATGTGGTATATATATATGCAGTGGAATATTCAGCCATAAAAAAGAATGAGATCTTGCCATTAGAAATGTTTTCTCTCTAAACATGTGTCACTCAAACCATCATACACTATAAATGCAGAACCCTCAAATATAGGAGCCCATTAAAGATGGAAGGAACCAAGCTTTTACTCCATTAGTCAAGAATTTCCAAAGATATTTGTAGCATGGATTGAGGAGAATAAGTTTTAGGGCTATTAACCACCTGGAAGATCTTAGTGTAGAATACCGATCAAAAAATATACACAAACAATAAAGTTAATCGGCAAAAGGTAAAAACACCACACACAATTTCAGATTAGAAAACGTCTTCCTAAACACAAACATCAGAAAAAGACCCTACGTGATAGTGCACCAGAAGCAGAACCGCAGCAGATAGGAGAGCTACTTTAAAATGGTTACAGGAATGAGATTTCTACAATACTGAGACTTCTTTTCAGGATTAGGTCACATTCCCTCTGGAAAGGTTCTGTTAACATTTTCATTCTTGGGCAGTGATCAGTAAGGAAACGGTGGGGAAATAAAGCATAAAAAAGAAATACTCAAGTATTTGATTAGCTCCACGATTTCTAGAGTAGAAGCGGAGGCTGTGCCTTCTGTTCTCGACATTGTTGGGCCCTGGGTTTAACCGCTACTAATTCGAGAGTTTGGAGTGAGGCCACCACTGAAGGTATCACTAGTGCCATTTATAATCAGGAGCATTGCTTGCTAGAGAAGTTAGCTCAACCGATTCTCTTACAGAAGCAAAAATTCTATTCACAGAACTGCCAAGTCCCTGTTCTGCAAAAAAGCACTATGCAGTTAATTTTTCGTCACAGACTGAAACAGGTACGCACCCAACTTCAAGATCATGATCCCAATCAGTAGGCAGAAGACCAGACCCTTCTGGGTCTCATCTTCTTTGCATGCTCCAGACAAATTTCCTCTTTCCCTCAAATACATGTTTTCTAGGTGAAACTAGTTAAGACAGAACAAGAGAACCAGAGATCTGCTGAGAACCCGATCTTCCCTCAGGGGGCAGTCCTAACTAAGATCTAGAAAAAGGCCATGATGGTTCCTTCTATTGCCGCATGTCTGCACATTGTTTGGCCATTACCATCGGTAATTAAGGTTCTGCAATTTATGCTAGTTAGCTCATGAAGGTCAAATTAAATTTACAAACTGAACATAGGATGGTGGTGTCTAAGTCTCAGCCTTTTTGGTCATCCCTTTAACCTTCTCAAAGACTGCCTCCTACCAACTCATCCTCCCTTCCTAGAGGGCAACTTGAGCACACACAAGAGTCACCTGGAGACACGTTTATGCAGTACCTACTATATGCTAGGCAGGCTCTAGGCACTGGGGTTCAAGTGGAGGAAGAGTCAAGGTCACCACACTCATGGAACTCATGAAGGGTAGAGGGGACAGACAAAAATCAGACACAGGTACCTGCTGCAAAGCAAAGTGTGATGAGTGGCTTGGGAGCAACCCAAGTAAGGGAACCCAGAGTGGGGCTTTAGATAAAGTATTTTAAGGAGGCTCTCCAAGGAGTGACCCCTGATAAACGGTGGAAGTGAGGAAGCAAGGCCTATAAATACTGAGTGGGGGGAAAGCATAATAAAAAGATCAGAAGCCCCTCTCTAGGGGAACTGGGATGGGTCTAGGAATCCACATTCATAATAAACCACGAAAGCAACTGTATTACAGGTGCTCTGAACCTCACGTTGAGAAACCCTGCTACGGAATAAACATGGAGTCCTCTGTACACAACAATGACAATATTGACCCAAATTACTGCATGAACACAGAGACATCCCATCAAGAGGTAATGACAGGGCTCCTACGAAGCCAGCCATCCACCTAACACCCACCAAACCAGGTTCCACAGGCAGACACGTGGTAGGGGCACCCATGCCCCTTGGCTTGGAAACTCCATGCTGCCTTAAGCAATCAACCACCACCAGCCAGGTCTTCCTTTGAGCACCCACTATGTGTGGTACCTGACATGGTTGCTCCCCTTTGTGAAAAACCCTGTCTGCCCCAGGTAGCCTCAGACCCTTTTGGTCCCAATATACCGTGTGTCTATACTTCCATTATAGCAATTAATACCTCCACACATGCACACATCCACATGCTGAAGGCTTCTAAACTGGCACAAAGTAGGAGCTCAATAACTTTTTGTAATAAATAACAATGACTAATGACAATCATAAAATCCCTATTGTAAAGACGCTTATGAAAGTGAACCAATTTTCTCAACACGTCTCAGTATAGCGGCTTTCTACTTTGACTACAATAAAGTTGTATTAAAACAAACTGGGTCATTTATTTCAATGAGACGCTTATTAATGCAATATGATCATCAAATCTCCAACACCCAAGCCTATCACCAACATTAAACTTTCCCACGAACAATGAATCATGGAACACTTCATCTAGAACTAATGATGTAATGTATGGGGATTAACATAAGAATAAAAAAAAAGACCTAAAAAAAAAATTGTTTATTGAAAAAAAAAAAACTTTCAAATCATTTAATTACGGTTACATGGAAGCTCAGTGACTGCTTATGAATAATGTACCACTGGAGCCTTTTCCCATCACCAGGATTCAATGGGTTTTTTTCCAAAAAGATGGGGGAAACTGTTTCAATTGTGCCCTTCGCCCCCACCCCAAACGCCCACACTGAATGTAAGTAGGCATTTTTGAAAGCTCCCATCCACAGTTTCTAAAAAAAAAAAAAAATCTGCTCCTCACCTCTGGCCAGCCTTATTCTAAATACTGGGCACAGAACCATGAACAGGGCAGACAAAAACACCTGTCCTTGGAACGTTTACCATTCTAGAGCATTTTCAAGAGGTACTCTGACATAAAACCAGAAGCCTGATCTGCTCTCCCTAGAGTCATTGATGCCTCCCTGCGATGACAAATTCTACCAACTTTACCATAGGACTCACCATGATTTGGAGGCAGATAACTACATTTCACATTTGTGCTAAAGATTAGGGAAAAGTGAACAGAGAAAAGCTCATCACTGGGCCATGGAACGCTACTCTGATATGGTTTAATTGTTCAAGTCACAGAGCTGTTATTTCCTTTTATGTCTGGACATCAAGTGTGGCCTTGTAATTATCAGGCTCAGACAGGGAACTGTGATTTGTTTCTGTACATTGAAGAGTGTCAAAGAGGGGCACCTGGCTGGTTCAGTCGGTAGAGCATTCAACTCTTGATCTCGGGGTGAGGAGTTTGAGCCCCAAACTGGAGTTAGAGATTACTTAAAAGATTCAGAGATTGTCCAAAAGAGCATCAACTGCCCAGACGTAGGTACTGCGGGGCCAGTGCAGGCAGAATATGTGCAGGGCTTCTATCATGGCTCCTTCAGGGAGCGCCTCCTAAAGGCCCTTCCTGTCCCCACTTCCCTTCCAGGCTTTCGCGCTCCGCAGGTGCAACTCAGGCTGCTATTCTTATCCCCCAGGCATCTCAAATGCTATTTTAGCTTCAAGTACATGAGAGTTTAGCTTTTTGTCCAAAGCCTAAAGAGCTGCTAACACCAATGAGAAAGAGAACACGCAACTCATTTTATCAATTTCCCCAGTTAAGTCCTGAGACTGAACAAATGGGATCAGATTGCAAAAGATTAAACTTGTCCCTCACGGCCCCATTTCTATCATTAAAATCTCTCTACCACCTGAGTTTGATTTCATGGTCCTTTGCCTCCTCTTTGAGGCATCCAGCATGTCAGGTTGACTTCATCTGGCTTGATGTCAGCCTTACAAAAAAGTGGTAGGAGGCAAGGGTTATCACCATTTTACCGATGAATAAACTGAGGCATAGGTAGGAGAAGGACAAGGCGGCAGTTTGGTTTTCTTTTAAAAATACTATAAAATTTATGTTAAAATTTGGACAACGCACGAAACATCAAGTCACAGCTGCCCAACTACGGCCCAAGAGTTCAGCTAATGGACTCCTAGGCAGCCTTTCTGCCCATCCTCCCATCATTCTCAGCAGCTCTGGCCTGCCGTGCCACATACTGACAGAGGGGAGGCGGCTGTCGAGGAATCAGAAGGCAGGAAGGGAAGAGTGTGCCAGCTGCTATCTTTATTAGATGGGCACTGGCAACTACAAAATTCATTTCCATGAGGGATTATTTTCCCCAAAACCCTCGTGCTTGGCACAAGGGATTACATTGTGACCAGGAAAAACAATGTGTTCAATAAGAATGAGTGCCAACTGCTGTCATTTAGACCAAAAAATAGTGTTCTGATTGCAGCACAAGCCAGGGAGGCAGAGAGGTAGGAAGATGACAAAGAGCTGCAGACAGATACTCCTCCACCCATGAAGTCCAGCGCAGCGTGGGGCCGCAGCCCAGGGCGGGGAACAACGCCGCTCACCAGTCTGCTGTCGTCCTCCCAGACAGGCTCCTGATGCTGAACCACACAGGGGTTCGAGCAGGCCAGGCTCTGAAGGTGGCACACCTGATGCCAAGCTCTGGCTCCGCTACTTCCTGTCCATCTGACTCCGGGTGAGGGAAGGGCCCTGAGGCCCAGATTCTGCATCTGGACAACAGAGATACTAGTACACTCAAGTATCACCCTCATAGGGGGATCGTTTGTGACTGAATGTTTAAAGCAATTAGCATAAAGCCTAACATGGAACATGTCCTTTGTGTGTTAACTATTATTACTAAATAGGGTAAGGCTTTGGATGACTTCTACCTTCTCCAACTCTCCCTGGTAAAGGATATTAAATTTCCATCAATGCTTTTGGAAAACAGTATTTTAAAAAAAAAATTTGTCACTAGAAAAATCATGTGCTTGACAGTCCAAGCAACATCGAATTTGTTTCTCAGGTAACTTCCAAAGCTGCTCTAGTTCTTTTCCAGGTCCTCAAGATAGCACTTAGAAGGCTCACCATGTGAAAGGTACCCAAGTAATCCTCAAAGAGCCCCGAGGGGCAGCCAGGCTTCCCAAGGCTGCTGGCTTCTAATTAAGGGTAACTGAGGCCTCGGGGAGAATTGGGTTTATGTAATAATGTTATATAACCCCGTCCCCAATTCAGACACTTGTCTGAGCTGGGCAAGCATGTTCAAGCATCAGCTGATTCCTTCCGAAGCTTCATCTCACCTGCCGTAGAGGGAATGTGGCAAAGACATTAAGGACCAGAACAGAACAAAGAGCTCATCCTTCTACTCGAGGGGCTGGTGCCACCACACCTGGGAGCAAAAAGGCAATGGTCATAGGAGGTTGGGAGGTGCTGGGGAGACCAATGCTGGCATTACATCAACAGGTGGCAGGTGTGCTTGGGTGGTTGCCTCCCCAGTGAAGCCCATGGGGGGGCTTCCCAAGATCTGGTTTATGCAGAAAATCCACCTTTGCAGAAGATACACATGGTTACCTGCCCACTCCTTTCCTCACACCCAGGAAGCTCCCAGGCACTCCACAGAGTACTTTGGAAGTCACAGACATAGCAGAGAAAGAACTGGAAAGCCACGAAGACTTCACTCCATCAAAGATCTGGGTTCTTCGCTGGGCTCTACTGGTAACAGGCAACTTGGTCTCTAACAAGTCCCGTTCCTACTCTGAGCCTCAGATTCCTCACAGTACAGAAGGGGGACAAAGCTGAAAACCCTGTCCCATTCCAGCTCCATGATTTGCTGGTCCACTCAAGTGCCTCTTTGTTTGCCCTTGGCTGTCATTGGCACCTGACTCCACACCTGCGCCTGTGTCCTTTGCTCAGTCATACCTGCACTGTTAGTGACCATGACTCACTACTGATCCTGCCCCTCAAGGTGGGATAACAGCCTGACAGCTTGCTCTCACTGCATCTCAGCATCTCATGCTGCAAGGTGCCCCCCCACACACCCCCCCTCACAGTACTCAGACAGGAGCAGGCCCTTGGCTTATCTTCCAAAAAGATTTCTGTGGAATTGAGTCTTAAGGCTAGACTCAATTAGCCTTACGTAAGGGAGGTCTACAGTTATGTAACTTCTTCCGTTTGAAGAGAACTTACATTCCCAAGTTATCCAATATATAAATATAGGGCACCTACCATGGCCAGGCCCTAAAAGTGTCCCCAAAAATCATCCCTGTCCTCAGCTGATGCTTTACTACTTACTCATTAAGTCCACTAAGTAGAAGAGGTCTAATCATTAGCATGGCTTCAAAATCTTACAGAACATTCTAGAAACACTATAGGTTTAAAGCCCCATTATCAAATATCTGTACTTGTAATATGTTGGGGGATTTTTAGGAGCAGTGAGTGAATATTTTTCTTGTGAGAGGTGTAACTATGTAAGGTTTTGGGGGTTTTACTTTTTAAAGGTAGCATTTAGCTGTTTCCCTGTCACTTTTGAAAAAAAAGACGCTTGGAATGCTTCCAGCTACAACTAATCATAGATGACAAGACAAAGAAACAAGTAACATTACTCCTCCATCCATCTACCTAGTCCCTATCCAACTTCCCCATCTCTCCAGGACTTAGACACTGAATTAAAATAGTGATTTTCCTAATAAGTGGGCTACTTTCTTTGAAAGAAGATTCAAAAGGGCTTAAATTTAAGAAATAGTGAAGAGTCCAGGATAGACTCCCAAAAATAATCATACATCCTTGTGTTCCTAGAAGATCAAAGTTCTTAGCTATAGGACATAGAGCAATTGCCCTCACTCCATCAAAGATGTGGCTACTTTTCTTTCACTCTTGATCCCCCAAGTAACATGTGGAGAGATTTATCCCCTTAACAGCCCTCTTCCTGCTGCATGGATGGAGAACTTCAGGTGCAGAGTGGCCTTTATCATTTATTTTCCAGTCAACAGCCATCATCTAGGTGCTCACAAAGTCTTAAGAAAAGTTCATTGCTACTAAATGAATAAATGTGAAACAGGATGCTGGCTTCTCAAATCCAAGAGAAAAGCTCAGACAGGAACTAAGTCGTTTTGCCAATAAAGGACATAGGCTTGGTATCACTGACCCATGCTGGAATCGGTCACTTTTGTAGCAAGAGGCAGCTTTAACTCCAACTCCCAAAAAAGACTTGCAGCATTTATTGAGTTCACTAATATGTCAAGTGCTTGATTAGTACAGTGGGAGACAAAGGCAAACGAGACAGTCCCTGACCTCAGGGAACTCTAGGTAGAACAGTGGTTCAAAGTGTAGTCCCTGGATCTGCAGCATCTTCTTCACCTGGGAGCTTAAGACAAGTGCACATCCTCAGCCCCCATCCTGGACCAGCCAGATCAGAAGCTCTGGGGGCAGGACTTGGGAATCCGTTTAACAAGCCCTCTGGGTGATTTTGGGACACACCAAAGTCTGAGAACTGAGGTACCAAAAATAGAGCAAAGTCAGTGATAGATAGCATCAGTATCTGTGATGTCCTTTAGATATAAACACATCTCATACATAATCCACACATAAAATCCAACCTGACAGTAACACACCTGACTGCTACAAGCATTTAAGTGCTATTAAGTACTGCCCAGCAATTGACATTTTGCTAGGAGATAAGCCAGCAGTACTCCTGTCCTCTTTGAGAACAAGCAATCTCTGAATATTCCTTTGTGTATTTGGAAACTCATTTCAAAATGCCCTTTGTTAGACTAAGAGACAAAGAAGAGCACTATATAGTAATAAAGGTGACAATCCAACAAGATAGAACAGTTGTAATATTTATGCACCTAACATGGGAGCACCCAAATACATCAATTAAAAAAAAATTAATTGATAATACACTAATAGTAGGGGATTTTAACATTCCACTTACATCAATGGACAGATCTAAACAGAAAAATCAACAAGGAAACACTGGCTTTGAATGACACACTGGAACAGATAGATTTAACAGATAAATTCACAACACTTCATCCTAAAACAGGAGAATACACATTCTTTTCAAGTGCACATGGAACACTGTCCAGCATACATCACATATTAGGCCACAAAACAGGCCTCAACAAATTCAAGAAAATCCAAGTCCTACCATGCACCTTTTCTGACCACAACTCAATGAAACTCTAAGTCAACCACAAGAAAAAATCTGGAAGACCATAAGTACATGGAGGTGATATAACATGCTACTAAACAATGAATGGGTCAACCAGAACATAAAAAAAAATACATGGGAACAAATGAAAATGAAAACACAACAGTCCAAAATCTTTGAGATGCAGCCAAAGCAGTTTTTTTTTTTTTAAAGATTTTATTTATTTGACAGAGACACAGTGAGAGAGGGAACACAAGCAGGGGGAGTGGGAGAGGGAGAAGCAGGCTTCCCGCAGACCAGGGAGCCCAATGTGGGGCTCGATCCCAGGAACCTGGGATCATGACCTGAGCCGAAGGCAGGCGCTTAACGACTGAGCCACCCAGGCGCCCCAAGCCAAAGCAGTTCTAAGAAGGAAGTTTATAGCAATACAGGCCTTCCTCAAGAGGCAAGAAAAATCTCCAACAACCTAACCTCACACCTAAAGGAGGTAGAAAAAGAACAAATAAAGCCTAAAGCCAGAAGAAAGGAAATAAAGATTAGAATAGAAATGAATGACACAGAAACTTAAAAAATAGATCAGTGAAACCAGAGCTGTTCTTTGAAAAAATAAAATTGATGAACATTTAGCCAGACTTATCAAAAAGAGAAAAAAGGACCCAAATAAAATCACAAGAGAACCACCAACACCAAAGAAATACAAATTTTAAAAGATTATGGAAAACTGTATGCCAACAAATTGGACAACCTAATGAAGCGAATTCCTAGAAACACAAAACTGAAATAGAAAACTTACACCACTAACCAGCAAAGAAATTGAATGAGTACTCAAAAAACTCCCAAAAAACAAGACCAGGACCAGATGGCTTCACAGGGGAATTCTACCAGTTTAAGAAGAGTTAATACTTCATTCTTCTCACACTATTCTAAAAAATAGAAAAAGGAAAACTTCTAAATTCAATCTATGAGGCCACCATTAGCCTGATACCACAACCAGATAAAGACACCCTCCCCCCAAACAACAACAAAAAAAACCCCTACAGTCCAATACCTGATGAACCTAGATGCAAAAATCCTCAAAAAACTACCAGCAAACTGAATCCAACAGTACATTAAAAGAATCATTTACCACAGTCAAGTGGGATTTATTCCTGGATTGCAAGAGAGGTTCAATATTCCAGCCAACCAACATGATATATCACATTAACAAGAGAAAGGATAAGAACCATATGATCATTTCAATACAACATCCATTCATGTTAAAACCCTCACCAAAGTAGGTTTAGAGGGAAAACACCCCAACCTAATAAAGGCCATATACGAAAAACCCACAGCTAGCATCATCCTAAATGGAGAAAAACAAAGCTTTTCTTCTATGGCCAAGAACAAGACAAGGATGTCCAGTCTTACCACTTTTATTCAACATAGTACTGTAAGTCCTAGCCACAGCAGTCAGACAGCAAAAGGAAAAGGCATCTGAATCAGCAAGGAAGAAGTCAAACTTTATTTGCAGATGACATGATACTATATATAGAAAACCTCAAGGACTCCATCAAACAAAACAGAATACACGAATTCAGTAAAGTCACAGGATATAAAAATCAATGTACAGGAACCTGCTGCATTTCTATACACCAGTAATAAAGCAGAAGAAAAATTGAAGAATTAATCCCATTTACAATTGCACCAAAAATCCTAAAATACGCAGGAACAAACCTAATCAAAGAGTGAGAAACCTGTACTCTGAAAACTATAAAAAAAATGATGAAAGAAACTGAAAAGGATACAAAGAAATGGAAAGACATTCCATGCTCACAGATTGTTAAAATATCTATATTACCCAAAGCAATCTACACATTTAAGGCAATCCCTATCAAAATACCACTGGCATTTTTCACAGAACAATCTTAAAATTTGTATGGAACCACAAAGGACCCCAAATAGCCAAAGCAACCCTGAAAAAGAAAAGCAAAGCTGGAGGTATCACAATTACGGACCTCAAGTTTTGTTACAAAGCTGTAGTAATCAAAACAGCATGATACTGGTACAAAAATGGACATGTAGTTCAAAAGAACAGAAAACCCAGAAATGAACCCACAATTGTATGATCAGTTAATTTTCGACAAAGCAGGCCAATGGGAAAAAGACAAATGGTGTTGAGAAAACTGGACAGCAACATGAAGAATGAAAGTGGACCACTCTTTCACCCTACACAAAAATAAATTCAAAATGGGTTAAAGAACCTAATGTGAGACCCGAAACCCTAAGTCTTTGATGAAAGGACAGGCAATAATTTCTCTGACATTGGCCGTACCAACTTTCTAGATAGGTCTCCTGAGGCAAGGGAAACACAAAAATAAACTATTGTGACTACATCAGAATAAACAGCTTCTGCACCGTGAAGGAAATCAACAAAACTAAGGCTTGCAAATGACATATTTGAAAAGGTTAGAATCCAAAATATATAAAGAACTTGCAGAACTCAACACCCGACAAACGAATAACCTGATTAAAAACTGGGCAAAAGATGAAGGTATTTGTCTAAAGATGACACAGATGGCCAACAGACACATGAAAAGATGCTCAACATCACTGATCAAGGAAATACAAA
>NC_138381.1:22014829-22037944 GCF_054177405.1 Leptonychotes weddellii | reverse complement strand
CACATTCTGCATGGAGCACTGGGTGTTATGCACAAACAATGAATCATGGAACACTACATCTAAAACTAATGATGTAAAAAAAAAAATATTCAGCTGTAAGAAGGAAATTCTGCCATTTGCAACATATGAATGGACCCTGGTGGCATAATCTGAAGTGACATACACCGTATCATTTATATGTGGAATCTAAAAAAGGCAAAATTCAAAAAACAGTGGTTTCCAGGGGCTGGAGGTGGGAAGAAACGGGGAGATGCTGGTCAAAGGGTACCAGCTTCTAGTTAGAAAACGAATCCTTTCTGGGGATCCAATGTACGACATGGTGATTATAGTTAATACCGTATTATATACTTGAAAGCTGCTAAGAGAATAGATCTTAAATAGCCTCACCACATAAAACAATTATGTGAGGTGATGGAGGTGTTAACTACTGTGGTAGTCGTTTGACGATATCTAAGCACATCAAATCATTTTGTACACCTTCAACTGTCATGTCAAGTGTTGTATGTCAATTATATCTCAAAACTGGGGGGAAAAAAAAGGAAAAAAATTTTCAAGGATGGGGTAAGATATATACATGCAACTGTATACATATAAATATCCATATATACATAGACCTATATAATCTATATTTCATGAGTAATATAGAAAATAGACCTATATGATGTATATATATCTATATATAAAATCTAAATCCACAAGAAGTGGGTAATACCAGTTGCTTCCAGAGAACGTAAATGCCTGATTGGAGATAAAGGTAGAAGGGAAACCTATCAATTATTTTACTCTTGAATTTTGAGATATGGCAATTCATCGCCTAAGAAATTTGTTATTGTAGTTTAAAGAGGATTTGAGCCGCAGAGACAAAGGGTATCAGCAAAGTAAAAACCGATTCACACTATTATACCCATGCAACTAATATTACACTTTGCTAACTAACTGGAATTTCAATAAAAACTTAAAACGGATTCGGGGATAACTAAACGCAGCAGCTTCCAGGGTTTTCAGACTTTCCTACACACAGGCTCCATTCGCTTCGGCCCAGGGTCCGCCCGTCCTGTGCCTGGGGCTGCTGCATGAGCTCCACAAGTCAAGATGGAGACAATTCCACGACTGGTAAGGGGAACAGCACCCTGGAAGGTGCTCCAGAGGCACCTCCTATTGTCCTCTTCCTGAGTTTTGTCTCACAGGTCAACCGTAAACTCTGAGTAAAGACTATTCCTCAACCACCTTAAGGTCTCCCTTGTCTCCCGATGGCTTGAATCAACTCATCAACGCCTACAGCAGTGCACTCCCAGACTTCTTTGCAGGAGATAAGTCACTTAGAGACAGACCCAGAGCTTTGGAATTAAGTTCTGAAGGCTGCTTTGAATTGCTCGCCTGATTGTAAGATATACATTCCTCCAAGACAACAGTGCCTTCCCCTTTCCTTTCAATCATGCCATGTTAGACAAAAGAGAGCAGTCTTTATTCCTCATGACCAAATTTTCAGCAAAACTCTGCCCCATATTCCTGAAACAATCTGCCAAGTCTCCTTCTTCTACTCCATGGGGAGATCAAAATGGCCATGTTTCCTCCCAATTTCACTTCTCTCCTTGCAGGAAAGCCTGCTGAGATTTTTCAAGGCACACTAGTTGATAGGTGGGTCCAGAAGATAACCTACAAAGTATAGGGGAAGCTCAAAGATCAGTTGTGTAATGATGAAAGGATAACAGATAATCCAACAAACCAAGAGTTATGATCAACTCTTTGCCAGAGTCAAAAACTTTAAAGCTGGCCTCACTCCATTTGCATAACACACACACCTTTCTCTCAACAGCCTGGCACCCACCAGGTAAAGGGATTCCAGGCTGCCCCAAAGCCACTTCCCTGCGCTTGACAGTATTAACCATTAAATTTGGATCATTCTCACCTAGTAGAGAAGGTCTATATTTGAACTGCTTGCTGACTTAGGTTTAAGGAATAAACCGAAAATTCCCCAAGTGGGGATGTTAAAGATAATTGAGATTCCTTGTACTCTCAGTCTCACTATTGTCAAAGCAAGCTTCTGAACATCTTGATCCTGTCAGAGTGTTAGAAACTGCTATTTAATCACTTGGACACCTTGTCTGTGAACTTGGAAGGACATGCTGCATGGTGCTAGGTGCACCATCTGCACGAGTTATAAGCAGTCAGAGTTTTATAGTTATGCTAGAATTTACAGAGAGCCTTTCAGGTCTTTACATCCCCACAAAAACCCCATGAGACAGATAATGCTCGTTATCCCATTTGATGGGCGAGAAATCAAGAGGTGAAGTAACTTGCCCAGAGTCACTCAGCTTGAAAGCAGTAGATCTGAGTCCACACTGAAAGATTTTTCCACAGCATCACACAGCCTCTCAGGGGGTAGAGCTTTGGAGCCCTATGAGCTTACAAGATCCAGTAATTCAGGAACTTCACAGAGGATGGCATTTTTAACTCGGGTGATGCTGCCAAGGTCACAGAGCATGTCCATGGAGAAGCCTTCCTGCATTCTTGCCATTTAAGTAGAGTAACCATTTTGACTGGAACACCAAATTCAGGGGCCGAGAAAGCCTTATACCCACATTACTGTCTACCTGCCTTCAGACTCTGAAAGGACAACTAGGTTTCTTAATTTTTGTATCTACGCAAATCCATGAGAAAGAATCAGATGAGGTCAGGACTATAATATTAGCAAGTGAAACACAAACACCAGCTAGGATTTTGTGCTGACTTCTCCCCATCCCTACTTAGAAGGCCTTCGGCCCTTTTTCCATGTGATCAAATCTAAATCATACTCCAAGGCTAAACAAAATGGAGTTCCAGAAAGCCAGCATGGGCACGTGAGTGCAATGCAGTTCCAAGTAGCCATAGCAGGTAGGGCACAAAATAGAGCCCCAGACATCAGAGTTCGATTCCCAACTTGCCACTTAGTGGCTCTTTGGGAAAGTAGTATCCTCATTTCAGTTCTAATGTAAATAAGGAAACAACCTTCTACCTTGAATTATAGCAAAGATCAAAGGAGCTAAAGGCCTCAGACCCCAGGACAGTGCCTGGCACATAGGAGGTATTCAGTATTTTACTGTTAGTTCCAGGAAACATCTAACCAACCAACTCCATCATGATCTCTCCATCTTTAATTGCCAAAATATTCAGAGGCCCTTTCAGAAGCACTCATATTATAGCGATTCGTATCAACAGCTTATCTGCCCAAATACATAAAACCCTTTCGGAAGAAGGCTAATTCTTACCTTTATGTCTCCCACAGCCTCTTGTAAGATGCTGTTGACATTATGAGGGCTCCAATATTTTTGAAGGAGCTAACTCAGGGAAACAAACAAGTTTCAAGTGACGATAAAAAGCACAGTGGCCACAAGGCCAGTTCATCAATCAAAAGCTTTTGCAATACGAAAATAATGAAACATGGAACATCAAAAACTAATGATGTAATGTAAGGTGATTAATAAAAAAAGAAAAGCTTTTGCAGGTATACATACCACCAATATGGAGGATTCTCGGTCCCATCTACCAAAAGGGAAAATCCACACTGTTGATGTTTTCAATAAACATCATCTCCCCACCTGCTGTATACCAGCACTGTGCAAGGCACCAGGGACCCCAAGATGACTAAGACAGAGACCCCACCTTCAGAGCAGCCCCGGCATAACAATGACCTCAACTAATAAGGACACAAAGGAGCACAGACAAGGCCCTGTTCTGTCCATCCCTCTCTCTCTGGGTCTCCGTTTTCTCAGCTAGAAATGAGGAAGCTGAATAGATTACTGTCCAAGGTCTATGGCAGCTCTGTCAATTAGTTTATAAGTTACCTCTGGGGACAGGAAAAACAAAGGCACCTTTCTAAATGTGACTTAGTAATACATAACTGTTAAAAGCAAGGTTTTCCATAATGAAGCTGAAGGACTGTCATTTCAATCCCCACAACAGAGTGAGCAGGGTATTCGGCCTTCCTGCCATCCTTCCCACCCAGAAAACAAAGTGATCATGGCCAGGAGCTGTGGGGGAAGAGGGGAAATACACTCAAGGAGGGATGGGGGGAGGCACCCAGCAGGAGTCACACTGCCTCAAACAGAAACAAAGCCTGTAGCAGGGGGCAGTTCAGGAAAGAGGAAAGTAAAGAATGGTCCAAGAATAGAGTGCTACACTACTCTGGTTCTATTTAAGAAAAGGGAAAAAAAGGCCCAGCCAATATCATCAGACCCTGACGGAATCCCATGCTAGACCACACTGAAATACTAGTTTTTTGGTGACTCCTGAGTCTAAGAAATTAAAGTGGAATTATGCTCACTAACCTCTATTTGATCCTCCAAAAACCATTTATGAAACACTTTGGTGCTTACATAGTTAAATCCTCAGCTACCTGCAAAAAGAACCTATTCCTCTGAACCACCAGGAAGTAGGATCAAGATTTCCCTGTATTTGTTTTGATGTGTTTAATGTTTTGGGTATCAGAACCCAGCCATTCTGCCTTGGAGACGAACATTCATAGGCCTGGGAGGTCCATTCTGAGCAGTAAGGTCCAGGGTCTCCTGGGCAGGGGGCCTTGTGCCACCATCCCCTTGACAAGGGCCGCTCAGAGTGGACCCACAACTCTCACCCTCGACAGGTACCAGCCGTTTCCATTTTCCCAGGACCCTGTTCTCCACCAACAAACAAGTTAATGCATGCTAATAAATTCCTAGTAACCCTACCCAAGCAGCTGGTCTAGAATAATGTAAAAGCGTTTAGCTGGTTTGAGGAATTTTCAGCAGCACTTTGGGCAGGCCAGAGCACTGGAGATATTTAGGTCCATGGGCCATCCTCAGCATCACTGTGCTCCTGTCGTCTCGTTACTCCTCCTGGAAACAGTGCTAGTTCCAAGGGTACACAGCATAAGAGGGATCACAGTTTTGGCCAGGACTCTTTCCTCACTTCTCATGGTGCACAGTAAGGGGACACCACCATACTAGAAAAGGAGGTTCAACTGGAGCCAGAAAAAAAACAAAAAATCCCTTGGTCTGAGCCCCTAGCAGATTACAGGCTCCTGCCCTAGGTTCCCCCAAAGTGATCTGTGAACACCAAAATGTAGGATTTCCAAATTTACTTTTGTTCTGATGACTAAAATTCTAAATAAACCCTTAAGCAAGGCTCTCGGCTTTTGAGTTACTGGCATTTTTAGCATTGGTTTCCTTCACGGTCCTGATCTGGGTACAACCAAGTCACAGGCTGTCCGTGCAGAAGACGTAAGGTGAGTGGGGGAGCGCCTTGGGAACAGTGGTGCCAGGCTTTTCTGAAACCACACTGCCTGGTGCATTGCTCTACAGGCACCATCAGGAACAAGGGCCTCAGATCTAAGGGAGGAACACTACCAGTCCCACCAGCTGAAGTTCCTAAGACACAGCCAGCAGCTCCCAGGCAAGCGGGGGACCCTGCAGAAGGCATACTGCACCCCGCATCTACCACTCACCCCCACCACGACTTGACCCGTTCTCTTCACAGCTCCTTCAACTGCTTACATCTGTGTATTACACAAACAAGTTTAATACATCTATTAAACCCTGTAGTTAATCAGCATGAATTCTTCAGCTTCTCCGTTAGAAAAGTGTAATTCAGCAAGTTCCATTTTTTAAAGTTCTAACCATGCTTCAGGGCGGGGAACCCTAAAAGCTAATCAGCTTAACTATTAACAAAGAAGCATCAACATAAATTGGATGTATAATTGACACTTCTATCATTTGCTATGTGTGACATTTAGGTCATTCTTTAAACTCACTATAATTGGAAGAGATCCAACAATTTCATGTTTGGGTCTAGACAGATTTAAAATGCTGCTTGCTCCAGGCTATCTTTGTTAGTTACCATTTTGGAAAACACCATTTTGCGTATGGTACAATAGCAAGCAAACACCACATATGATCTCTCTAAAACAGAGAGCAACTTTTCCCAAACATGGGGCAAAGTGGGTGAACAGAAGAAAACCAAAGGGATGCCTCCATGCACAGGAATTTTTGACTGGAAAGAGAAGGGTTGTCTGTTCACACACCCACTACAGGATGGAAATCCTCTAAGCTCACAAAAAAATTATTCTCAGTCCTTCCTCTCCTGCATTTATGATCAAACTGTCAGTCTTCAAAGGAACGGAAACCGTTTCTTTCCATTCAGCAGAGAAGTAGGAAGAGGATCTAATGAACTTAAGAGTCATGAAGGGGAGGGGGTGATGCTAAGAGTGAGGGTCAACTGTCCAACTAGTGGGCACACAGTCCACTTGACCACGCTCACTTCTGACAGCAGTCCTGAGCTCAGGGGTCCTCGGGTTCAGGAATTCACTAACAGAACTCACTGAAAGCTGTGATCCTCACTGCTAGTTTCTTACAAGGGAAGGACACACACTAAGATCAGCCAAAGGAAGAGATACAGGCAGAGTTCAGAGAGATACCAACTGCACCACATTCCCGGTATCAGTGTGTAACAATACATCCTGAACAATCACCCAGGGAAGCTCACCCATGCCTCAGCTTTCAGAGTTTTTATTGGGGCTCATTAAGTATGATGGACTTCTCTGCAGTAATAAAGATATACATTGGTTTCTGCCCCTAGTACCTGATATTTGGTCTTTGACCCTGGTTCCTGACACAAAGCTCCTAAAACTCAGATTCCATAGCAGTGTCTGACACAGCTCCCAAATCCCTTGAATTTCTTGGGTAATAAAAAAAAAAAAAAAAAAAAAGATTTTGCTAACTAATGAGAGGATTCTTGATGGGATCCTGGGTGGGAGCTGGTGCATAAAAAGACTAAGCCATGATTAGAAGCTTGGAACTTTTGCCCCATCTTCCATTCCCCAGAGTGGGAAGCGGGGACTGGAAATGGAGTTGCACCTACATGCTGAAGCCTCCATAAAAATCCATAAAGCACAGGGTTCAAAGAGCATCCAGGCTGATGAACACATCCATGTGAAGGGTGATGCAGCCCAACTGTGAGGACAGAAGCTCCTGCTCAGGACCCCTCCAGAATGTAATCTATCTAGCTGTTTATCTGTATCCTTTATTAGATCCTTTGTAACAAACCAGTGAATGCTCCCTTAAGTTCTGTGATACCTTCTAGCAAATTATCAAACCCAAAGAGGGGGTGATGGGAACCCCAACTAATAACCAGTTAGAAGTTCAGGTGACAACCTGAGACTTGTGATTAGGGTCTGAAATGGGGGCAGTCTTGGGGCACTGAGCCCTTACTTGTGGGACCTGAGGCTAACTCCAGGTAGGTGGTGCCAGAATTTCACCCTAGGACACCACGCTGGTATCTGAGAACTGGTTAATGGGGTGGGAGGTGGCGGGGGGGAGGGGGGGGAACCTACATGTCTGTTGTCTGAAGTGTTGAGTGCGCTAGAAGGAGAGTAAAGAAAACTTCCAGACAAATGCTTACCAGGCTGGTCCTAGTCTTTAGCCTTTCTGGGCATGGCCCCCACCCCATATGACAACTGTTATCCTTCTAGCAGTGCCACACCCCACCCTAAATCACTGTTAGCCTCTGATGAGACTAGACCTTTTTATGGGCAAGTGTACTTTTTTTTTTTTAAACACACAGTAGGTAAAGGACGAGGTCAAGCATAGTCAGGATATGCTGACCCATTAACAGAGCCAAGAAACAAGGCCAGTCAGCCTCCAAGAGCTGGAGCCAGCCCATTCACCTCTACCACATCTCTTTAAAGGTCATAAAAAGGCAGTGCCAAGGGGTTGGAAACCTAAGGAAAAAGATAAAGTCCACATACAATTTCTTCTTTAAATAAAGGACAATTTCTCCAAGGGAAATCTGTTTTCAGGACTAATGGGACTTCATTTGCTCCAATTCCACCAAGTAATTCCAGCTACCTTTTAGGAAGCTAACCTCAGAAGCCCGATAATCAAATGCATCCATCAATCAGGATAGACTATATTCTGCCATGGTCCAAAACCACCCAGAATCTCACTGGCATACAAGAAACATCTGCTTCTTGCTTCTGGCTCTGAGTTCATCACCCGGTGGCTGGGGATTCTGTTCTGCATCAGCCCATCTGGATTCAGGCTGATGGAGCAACTCCTACACCTGGAGCAGTCCAGGTGACCACAGTGGGGAGAAGACAAAGCTTGGCAAAGTCTGTTGCATCTGAAAGGTCACAAATGACTTCCACTCACATCTCCTTGGCCAAACCAAACCTTCTCGTCACACCCAAGTTCAACAATGCCACAGATGGCCAGAGGACGACCAGCTGACACTGGTGAGCAGTTAGACGCCCGCCACGCCCATCTCCCGAACAACGGAGCGGTCTCTTCATGGGCCTGATGGGAGATGAAAGGGTTTTCATGAGGGATTTGGGGTTTGTGCTTGGTCCCAAAAACCAAGGTATAAGGTGGGAGAGCTATAGAACGAAGGGTTTGTTTTACACGTCTGCCATGCTTGGCAGTGAGCACCAAAGCCCCCAAAAGACCTTTCCAACCTAACGACAGAGACGGACCAAGAACTTAAACTGTCATCTGGGTTTAACAGCTAGCGATGAGGAACACTTAGGTTCACCTTCACCCACGAAACCAAGTATAGTGATTTACCACATCAAATCATGGCATCCATTCTAGCTGTTAAGAAAACAGTGGAGACGAGTGCTGTTAAGACAGGCTAGGAAAAGGGTTCTCAAGAATGGAAAACAGTCACAGAGACTCCTGATAAATTACCTACTCAGTTCAGTATAAGCTAAACTAAAAGCCCAGCAGTTCCTCAGACTTCCGTCCAGCCCATGGGAATTTGGTAATTGCATTACTGTTTTAACTTAAATGAAGCATTTAACTTTTATATTAAGTTTTATCTTGCTTGTTCTAATCCATCAAGGTAACAGCATGTAGCCCTCACCACTACACTTTAAGGTCATCGACAAACTAGCAAGTACTCATAGGAGGGAGAGGATAATAGTCTGTTAAATGAGCAATAGCCCAGGGGATGGGGACATAGTTATTTAGCTTAGAGAGGCTTTGGGAGGGTTAACATCTGACAGGCTGTCATGTGAGAATAGGCATTCTCTCAACTCTGGAGGGCAGAAGCAGAGTTAGTCGGTGGGATTCTGGAAAAAACCCTCCATTATTGAGAGCAGAAGCACCTTCTAACAATGTGAGTATTCCAAGGGCTTAGAAATCTTGGCCTTCTGCCATTGGGGTAAGTACCTGGCTAACATCAGGGGTGTGGAGTGGTTGACCTCTACAGGTCTGAAGATTCTAGGTGATTAACTACACAAATATTTATCTGGACACACTAGGAATAAAAATTTAAGAGTTCTAGAATATTAGCGCCAGATCCAGAAAATCTCTGAAAGTCGTCTTAGAGGGAAAGATCCTTTTCTGATGGGCACCATGGGAAGGACACAATGTAAAGTCAGAGCTCAGTGTGCAAGAGAACCTGCTTCCCATGCAGCCAGCTTAATCCCTCTGGTCAGCACAGTACACTTTGCCCGTTCATTGCTCCCACAAAGGTCTTACTTAGGGCTAAGCACACAGTAGGCACTCAACCTTCCAGTCAGATGGTATCACCTTCTCATCCAGTCGTCTTGGGGGTCTACAGTGAGGAAGCAGACAAGGGGCACACGGTCATGAGAACTCAGGCCCTTGTGACATGTGTTTTTCACTCTCCCATCCAGAAACCGACTTAAGTGGAAAATAGAAGCTTCCAGAAGATGCTCTCCATGAATTATATACATGTAGGAGGGTAGCAGATAAACCCAGAAATAGCCCTCAAGAGACCCAAGAGGAAGAGAAATTTATTCTTCAGGGAGATAAAGCACTGCTGGTATTCCAACCGAATGAAGATACCAACAAGGGTCTACTGAGAGTATGTGCGTTATAAATTCTTGAAGCTCCCTGTCACACCAAGGACAGCATGTTATAGATGCACAGTTTGCCTCAACCCCCACCCACCCCACCTCCTTCCTACTGCACATGCCCAGCCTCTCTGAATCTGAGCCCCAGGAAGACTTTCCGGCAGGACTCCTATAACTTCCTTAAATCCCTCAGTATGCCGGGAACACATTTGACTTTAATACAGAACTTTCAAGTAATCTGCTAGGTACCCTGAAACAGGGAGCTCCGGGAGAGATGGCAATTCAACACCTCCCATCAGGACAGTTTCTGGCCTGGAATTTGCAGGTCTTTCTCAGCAGAAAGAAGTTGAAGCTCCTGCCAGGATGCAGAAATGAGAATTTCTACAAAGTGACCTACTTCCAGGCGTCTTTAAAAGTTTTAAGAGCAGCAATCCCCTCAGGATCACCCCCAAAAAGGTGAGATATTTACATAAAAAATGCCGATGGAAAGTGCTTTAAAAATGTATTTTCATCATAAAGTATTTTCCATTAGTATTTTTCCAAAAAAAAAAAAAAACATTTCTAACAAAATCTCTGAAAAGATTATCCAACCAGCTTAACTCAGTCCTACAAGGTTAGAATTCAACTTACCGCTGGTAGTCCCATGAAAGATTTCTACAAGGAAAAAAAGTCATCTGAAGGCTACAGAGGGATTGGGGGGGCGGGGGGGAGGGAAACGGTATGGTTTTCCACTAAGGTGGTGTTTTAGAAACTCAGAAGCCCTAATTAAATTTGCAAACTTGTTACGCCATTGGCCTTCACTGGTGCCTGTGACATGGATGGAACAAACCATTTACCAAAAAGTGATACACTTCAAAGCACTTTCTGCTGTTTTCATTTTTTAACTTTTTGTTTTGTAATTTAAAGGGGCAGCCTTTCCCAAAACACAAATTACCACACCACTTCCCTAAAAGGTAGAAAAGATGGCTAAGACAGCAGCTCAGTTTAATTATGATTTATTGAGGGCGAGTCCTAGAGCATGAAGTCTCTCTTCAACAGACCTCATGTTCTACCTTCACTCAATCTAACCCCTCGCAGGTACATGGGCCAGATATCCTGAAATATTCCTGCCGGCTATAATCTTAGTCCAGGCTCCTCCTCTTACAAATGGGAACTAAAGCCCAGAGAGGTCAAGTCCCCTATACAAGGTCACACAGCCAATGTATGGCACAGTCTTATCCAGCCAGGTAGGACGACTTTGGAAAATCCTCTCCTTACAGGGGATACCTGTGGCTTGAGGCAGGCAAACCTAGGGCCTGTTCTCAGAGGACCTTGCTGCTTCTGGAGTCCCGCTGCACCGGCCAGCTTCAGTTCAGTGCAGCCAGGGGACCAGGCTTGCCTGGCAACCTCAGTGAAGAGATGTACACCACGAGACTAGCCGCAGGGAGGAAGGAACCAGGGAGAATACTGGGCTCTCCACCCTGTGTCTACATGTGTTCAGTAAAGACGCACAGACCCCAAATAACCTAACCCTTACTGTTTTTGAATAATCACTTTTAAATTCTGTACTTTCATCAAGAGCTATTAAATCTGAATTCAGTCCCAACACTACATCTGTATTTTTATGGGATCTCTTTAGGTGTTTTTCTACACGAATCATAGACGTTTATCTTTGAAGGGGATTTTCTAGAAGCCAAATGCATCTGGGTAAAAAGTGAGATGCATATGTATTTAGGCTTAGATACACAAACCTGCTGGAAGGATATAGGACAAAATGTTTTCTGCAGCTACTCCTGGGGAGGGTATGAGGAAAGAAAGGGAAGGGGCAGACTTGACTTCATACAATTCTATACCTTTGAATTTAAGCAAGAGCATGTTTTACCACTCTCCATCCCTTGCACAGCTTCCCTGCTCCTGGTGCCTCATCATTTCAGAGGGTTCCATTAGGGGCCACCATCTTGTTTCCTATATACACAAAAGGACTGACAGCTTACAGTTTTCATTTCTACCTGATCCCCAGTGAACCTCTACATCCCCATCTCCAACCTGGAATGCCTTCTTGGGTTCCAGAACTCTATGTCCAAAGGTTCATAGGCCAACACCCACCAACTGTTCCACAGATTTTTTTTTTTTTCCAACCCAACATGCCCCTAACAAAACTCACCATCCTTCCTTCTTCCCCACACAGGATTCTTCTCTCCTTCAAAGCATTCAAGTCATCCTCGGTTCTTTCCCTCCACTAGTCACACACAGGGAATCTACAGGTCTTCCCAGAAGCTCTCAAAGCAGGCTTCTCCTCTACTGGGCACTATGGCTCTCTCCCGATTCACCTGCATTTACTCTAGTCACTCCCTGATTAGCATCCCTGCTTCTAGCACTTCCCAGCTCCAATCCACCACACAACACATGGGTAGATTCAACATACAAAGCTGATAAAGTTCATGCAGTCTTCACTGAGCAACCAGTATGTGCCAGACACCATTCTAGGCCCTGAGAATACCAGCTGTCAGCCCAACATTATCCCCATGCTCACAGACCTTCCATTCTAGATGAAACTGAATTTAAGATCCATTTAGGACTCCCCATCACTCAGGTAAAACCTAGACATCGCAGGTAGCACACAAGGCCTTTCCTGAACCCAGCCCCAACACCCTGCCGCCCCACCCCACCTCACTGGGTACTATTTGTTGCTCCCCACCCCCCAGACTCCAGACGTTTTGGCGCACTTCTGGTTGCCTGAATGCACAGTGCTTTCTCCCACTTCTGCATACAACTTTCCCACCACCCAGAATGCCCTTCCCTTCTCTACATCTCTAAGCGGCACCTCCTCCAGGAAGCGTTCCCTGACGTGATTTAACAGTCCCTGCATAAGCCTCTGTCACAGCACTTCACACCCAGTCCTGTATTTGTGGATTGAAGATCAGAAAATTCTTTGTAAGAAGGCCCTACTCTATCTTCTCTCTACCATGACTGGCACACTAATACGTAAACATGAAATATTAAGGTATCTGCTAAGAATCTCAGTAACTGTTTCCAAATCCTAGGATCCCGTGAGGGAGACAAGAGGAAGGAATGGTTAACAGCATTGATCAATAGGCCAAGTCAGGCACAGCCACGTAAGCAAAGGTCAAACTACAAGGACAATTCTACACCGACTGTCCCCTGTACATTCCTTCAGGCGGTCTCCGATATACTGCACACACCCCCCTAGCAGGCTCACGGTCATTAGCCAATACATCCACCAGATTTTTCATTTTTCAAGTCCAGGTTTTGGGAGCCTGTCCCCCACCTCTGTCTCGCAGGATGCCTGCTTAGATGTCCTCTCTCAAAGCAAGCTTCTGGTCTTCCCCTGAGTATGGTTCAGAGACCGTGGCTCCCTTCTGACTCCAGGGTTAAGTTTTATTTTTGTTTTGTTCTTTCTAATCCCCTCACCTTCCTCCCAAGCCCCATACTCCTAACTCCTAGTGAAAACCACTGTGAAAAATAAACGTGCCAAGGTGTCCTAGTTCGGGGGTAGCATGCCAGTCTGCTACTCCAATGACAGAATTTCCATCATACTATGACCCACCAGGAACTCTTCCTGGCAACAGTGGGCTGGGCACCACTGGGTTCTTCCAACTTTATGACCATCTTGGGGGGGGTATATCACCTTGAGGATCTCCGCCCCCTCAGAAAGGGTCACAATTCTAAGGATCACAATTCTAAGAATAGGATCTTCAAATTGTTATCAAGCCCTCCTGAAATATAGTGCAGTCTGACGTCAGATCTCGTTTTAAATACAGGTTGCATGCTTGAGTGACCTCGATGCTGTTGTTCCATGTGCAAATCATACTCTGAACACCTCATGGGTCTACTCTTTTCAAGTGTTTCTTAGTGTGTGGTTTTTTCCTGTTCACCAAATGGACAAGAACGTGACTTAAGAGTATTAGTTTTCCTTTTTGTACAATGTATTCGCTGATTTGTTTTTCCACTGTTGCAACTGTATGTGAAGTCCGCAAAAAGATTCTCACTATCATAAGTGAACGAACACAGGGTCCCCCATTTGTAAAAGTGAGGGAAACTCCAGGGACATCGTCATGTGAATTAAGACCATGTAGGAAAGACACTTGGGTCTAGTGAAATTCCAATACACACTAGCTTTTCTTCTAAAATCTTGATTTGTTAAAGGCCTGGACATAGCTAGGATTGGATTGTATCAGAAAACCATTCGGGGCCACTGGAGTATGCACTTATTTTCAAGTGATGATGTGAGGGAGATCAGCCCTCTGACCTCACCACTCGGCAACATGGTGACCTACCCAGTTTCTCTGGGGAAAGGCCCACCCTGGATCCTGCCTCCTGGGTTCCAGCTTTCTCATTCTACCTTCAGTTCCAGGAATGCACAAATCCAACAACCCAGAGAGCTGTGTCCCAGGGGAATACCCACCCAGCTCCGAGCTTCCCCTGCCTCTCATCCAGGATAGCTGGGGGCATAGCCAGAGCAATAACTAGAACAAAGAATTATGTAAACGAGAGTGCTAAGTCATCACAAAGAGGAAATCCTCTCCAGACCACAATTCCTCAGCTCAAGACCAATGTGTTATACAGCAGTTCGATTTCCAGGCCTTCATGGAAAGCAGAGTCTGCCCATCCCTTGTCCCAGTTGAGCCCCCATGTTTCCTGGCAAGGTGGCAGGCAGTTAATGAAAGCCACCTGACTAATCCTACAGCCTAAGCTGCTTCAGGGCTTCAGAGCCTTCCTTGGGTGTTAAAGGGCTTAACCCACAGACAGGGCAATTCCTGGGTGGAATCTGAGCAGAGTACACGAGGGTGAGGAGTTTGGGTTGAGAAACTGAAGACATCCCTCCTATAGTAAGACTGATAAAGAGAACCAGTGTATCCTAGGAAGGGAGGTACCACTGCTTTCAACAGGATTCTAAGGACAACTTCCTGGTGAATTTTATTTCAGAATTTACTAAAGCCTTAAGCAGTGGGAGCTTTAAAGCCTACTCCGTTATCCTGACCACATACAAGATCGAACACAGGTATTGACATCTCAAGTTTCTCCAGGGAAGAACTAGAATACGAGCAGGTGATCTGTTCGTAAAACCACCCACTGGCCCAAATGACTGAAGAAACCTGCCTAAGAGGTTTTAGGATTTATAGGTTAAAACTCAGGAATGCTAAGATAATCATTTCCTTAGTTCTGACATCGGTGTTCTTAAAACCTACAGAGTGGTGGGACAAGACTATTTTGTATTGGTTGATGTCCATCAAAAGAAAAACGTTCTAAAAAACTAAAGAACTATTATACTAAAAACTCATACCGCTTGTTCATACCTTCGTGAATTCTGGATTCTACCCTTGGACAAGCAGCAGCAAAGATTTTCCTTATGAAAAATGCAGGAAACCAAACTCGAGTCACTGCTAGTGGCATACTCAGGCAGATTTAAAGGGGTTGTCATGGCTATAATGTGTGTTCTCAGTTAGGTCTTTCACAAAAATATCCCTGTCCTAGGTCATAAATTCATCACCCAAGTTAAATTTCAGCTTACCCAGTAGGATAGCATAGCACATTTGCACTCACTCTAGTTTCCAGAAGAGTTATGGTCATGGTCAACGTCTAGAAGACTAAAAGGATGTCTTGTGGAAGGCACAACATAGTGCTAAAAGCACTCACTTCAAAATCGTGACCCCCAAGCTATAGGGGAGATCCTGTGAATGACGACAGGGCTCATCTTAGCAGTAACACAGGGCTTAGGATGTAAGGCACACCTAGTAGGTATATTCTAGCAACTTAGGAGCAAAGCAGCATGAGAACTGGGAGAAAGACATCACTTTTCTTGTAAAAATAAGACCAGGTTAGTCCATGACTGGGACTTGAGTAAAACCGGTATCCAAAACTGCAATGTCCTTACCCTCTGGAGCCTCAGAGCACATCACCAGGACCACCTGCAATTTCCCATCGTCAGGATGCATGTGATCAGCTAGTACAGCAGGAGGTCAGTGAGGCCCAGAACCCCGTGCAGACCCACACAAGAGCAGCTAGCCCTCCTGGGTCCTGTGAGCACAGAGGACCCTGCCCAGTCATGGCTAGGGCTCAACAGGTGTGTGGTCGTCTCACAAAGGGCCTTCCCCATTTATGTGAAAACAGACTCCACTCCACACTTGTATATAGACCCTATGTGCCTAAAAAGTAAGAGTGCTACCTCTGACAAAGGAAGAGGAATTGAGGAAGGAGGAATAAGGGAATGGGGACTTTCACTTCTTATTCTAGAGATCCCCATATTTGAATTTTTCCAAGTTGATCCTATCAACTCTGAATTTGAAGCTTACCAAAGTAGTCAACTGGAAGAAACCTCTGACAATCCAGTCCACACAACACTGAGGTCAAGAGTGTCCTCCTCGTTCACAAAGTTTGGCTCCTTTCATCTTAAAAATTCCAGTGGTCAATGCCCCAACACCATGCCTTTGATTGGTAAAGGTAATCTAAGCCTACCAGCATATGAGGGAGGAGCAGGTAGGGTTTCATCAGTAACATCAAGATGGAGTCTGAAGAGCTTGGGCCAACAGCCCTCAGTCATCTTGGTACCTGAAGTTTCTAGTCCACAGCAACCGCTGGAGTGCTTGTTACCTATTATCTGGAAGCACCATGAGGTGGTTTCTTAGAATAGGATTAGCAAGCAGAAATACAGATTAAGAGTCACTGGCTTATTCAACAAGCATCTGACAGGCCACAGGGAGGTGGGAGTGATTAGACTTAGTCATAAGGAAGCCTTTGCACAACAGCAGGGGCTGGTTAAGGCCCTGGAGTGAATGGCAGGGGAGGGTGCTGAGGCTTTCTTCTCCTAAATTCCCTTAAAATCAGGTAGAATCTCACCTGTCCAAGGTGGTTCTACTGGAGCCCTGCCTGACACTGGCTGTTACACCACAGAGTAAGGCTTACAGGCCTTGCACTCCCATCTGCCCTCCAGGTACTTTGCTCATAACAAAATAAAAAGGTAGAACTGATCGAAAAGGTCCCCTGTAGAGCCCAGACTTTAATCCCAATTGCAACCCTTCTAGTGGCTTTAACTCTCAGACTACCCCCAAAAAATAAGAGTTAAACTTGTTTTCTGAATTTATAGATCACTGTATGTAAGGTTTCTGGCACAAAATATGCTGCATAAACAGCAGCTACAATCCGTCCAGGCAGGAAGCAATCACTGGCACATACATCTCATTTCAGGTAGGTACAGTGAACTATGAGCCACTTTTTCCATTATCCTAGGTCTTTAAAATAGTTCATTAATAGAGCTTCACTTAAACCAGTATTTTTTTATTTTATTATGTTATGTTAATCACCATACATTACATCATTAGTTTTTGATGTAGTGTTCCATGATTCATTGTTTGCGTATAACACCCAGTGCTCCATTCAATACGGGCCCTCTTTAATACCCATCACCAGGCTAACCCATCCGCCCTCCCCTCTAAAACCCTGTTTCTCAGAGTCCATAGTCTCTCATGTTTAACCAGTATTCTTACCATCTTTAAAAAACCAGTAAGACTCATTAGGACAAGATTTCAAAGACCTACAATACTTATAGTCAACAAGCTACATACCTTGGCAACCCTCGAGTGGAAGAGCTCATCTCACCCTTGATATTTTGAGTTAAAAAATCTTCCTCACGTTTGTACACCCATCCCTGCGAACCACCTTCAGGCAGTTAATCTACATGCTAATGAAAGAGCCTCCCAGCTCCCCAGTCCATCAGAGAAGTCATTAAGGTGCTTTGCCCAGCACTCCCTGCTAGCACAAGGGGTTTCTACCAAAACAGATGTAAAGAGGAAAAAGCAAAGTGTGTTCACTTAAGACTTGGCAATTTTTTTTTTTTTTAAATTAGAAAAGTCATTTCTGACTAGCTTTTGAGAACTAGGAATTTCTGAGCACTAAAAAGCTCAATAAACACTATAAACTAAGATATAAAAATGCTTTATAAAATAAAGAAGATAGGGGCACCCAGGTGGCTCAGCCCATTAAGTGTCTGCCTTTGCCTCAGGTCATTATCTCAGGGTCCTGGGATTGAGCCCTGTGATGTGCTCCGTGTGCGTACTCGCTCGTGCGCTCGATCTCCCAAATGAATAAAATCTTTAAAAAATGAAGATCACAGTGTCAAAGAGACCTTCAATTAAGTTTCATGTGTTTCAAAACATTAACATCCTTTAATGCTAGTAGGTCAAAGACATGAGCTAGAATCTCTTGTTCCAGGTCTAGGATCACGAGGAGAAAATGGCACTCACTCTGGTCATGTGCAATGAGGTTCCAGTGAGATCCCATGCCTTTTATGGGACCACAGTCTACAAGAGCCTTCAGATTGTTCCAATTTAAAGTCAAATCTCAACCAGGACCCAACTAACCAGTGCAGTGGCCTTCATGAAATATGGATTAAGATCTATTCCTATTTAAAATCGACTTCTAGGGGCGCCTGGGTGGCTCAGTTGGTTAAGCGACTGCCTTCGGCTCAGGTCATGATCCTGGAGTCCCGGGATCGAGTCCCACATCGGGCTCCCTGCTCAGCGGGGGGGTCTGCTTCTCCCTCTGACCCTCTTCCCTCTCGTGCTCTCTCTCATTCTCTCAAATAAATAAAATCTTTAAAAATAAAAAAAATAAAATCGACTTCTAGGGGTACCTGGGTGGCTCAGTCGTTAAGCGTCTGCCTTCGGCTCAGGTCATGATCTCAGGGTCCTGGGATTGAGCCCCGCATCGGGCTACCTGCTCGGCGGGAAGCCTGCTTCTCCCTCTCCCACTCCCCCTGCTTGTGTTCCCTCTCACTGTGTCTCTGTCAAAATCTTTAAATAAAAAATAAATAAAATCGACCATCTAGTATCAATACTCACTCAACAATTTCCTATCCCTTTCTCCCCCCCCCTTTTAGTAGACTTCAAGAGTATAGCAGAAATGGAGAAGAGTTCCCATATGCCCCCACCCCCAACCCATGCATAGCATCCCCCACTATTCACATCCCTCTCCAGAGTGGTACATTTGTTAGAATCCATCTCCCCTGACATGTTACTCCAAGTCCTTGGTTTACATTAGGGTTCATTCTTGGTGTTGTGCAGTTCAAATTTTGACAAGTAGGAGAGGCCTTGCACCGACCACTGCATTAGCATACGCAATGATTTCACTGCCTTAAAATCTATCCCCCAACCCCTGGAAGCCACTGATCTTTGTACTCTCTGCTTAGTTTTGCCTTTTCCAGAATATCATGAAGTTGGAATCTTAGAATACATAGGCTTTTCAGATTAGCTTCTTTCACTTAGAAATACCCATTTAAGGTTCTTCCTTGACTGGTAGCTCATTTCTAAGAACTATTATTCCATTGTGTGGAGGTACCAGTTTATGTATCCATTCACCCACTGAAGGATATCTTGGTTGCTCCCAAGTTTGGGCCATTATGAATAAAGCTGATGACATCCACACTAGTGAGCAGGTTTATGTGGACATACGTTCTCACTGCCTTTGGGCAAATACCAAGGAGCACAACTGATAGCAAAAGTATGTTGCATTTTGCTTTAAAAAAAAAAAAAAACCACCCACACTGCCAAAACACCTATCATCTACAGAACAAGTATGGTAAATTTTGCTATTTCATGATGCAAAGACCCAAGTGCACAAAGTCCTGTCTTCAGCTCTCCTTATGTAGGTACAGAAGTTGTAGGAAATGTATTATTCTAGGAAAGAATCTCACCTCATATCTCAGCATATGGCATTCCCATTTTGTTATAGAGCCAAAAGCTAGCAGTCAACCGTGACACCTCTCCCATCACCTCCAGAGCACACCTCCAAGTTCTACCACTCCTACCGAAGTCCAAGCCAGTATTGTCTTTCACCTAAGCCACAAGTCTCCTGTAACTGATCTCTCCACCTCAACTCCTGTCCCCCAAACCATTTGTCCTCCACATTGTAGCCAAAAATCATTTGGCCTCAACTCAGTTGTGTCACTCCCCTGTTTAAAAATCCAGTAACTGATATCCTTAAATTTAGGGTAGAATCCAAAATCCTTGCCTCACCAGAAAGACCTGTGTGACCCTGGCCTGCCGCTCTGTCCTCCTCTCAAGGATTTATTATTATTTATATAATATAGGGGATTTATCCCCTATTATTTACACTTCTAACCTTTTTCATATAGTCCTTCTACCCTTACGATTTCTTTCCTTACCCCTGGGACTTTGCACTGGCTTTTCCCTCTGCTGGAAACAGAATTTTCTCCCCAACTCAACCAAACCCTTTCCCCTAACTTCGTATCTTTCACTTTCTCCAAGAGGCCATGCTGATCTCAAATCTAAAATAGGCCCCCCCGTTATTTTTGTACCACCTGTTCTATTTCACTGTAGCACCTTCCAACTGCTCAGCTCACCTTTATCTGTGTAGTGAATTAGTTAGTATTGGCCTCTCCCACTAGAGCAGGAGCTCTGAAGGCAGAAATCATGTCTGTTTTGTTTACAAATGCATACCTAGTGCCCGGCAGAGAGGACGCCCTTAAAAAGTGGTGGAATGACACAACCGACTGAACAAATATGCTATTTTCATAGGCGGAAACAGGATAGGAGGAGGATAGCTCATGTGGAAAGGGGCACCGAAAGCCATTTCCCTGAGAACAGGAGTTGGTAATAGGGATCACCAAGTAATGAGGTCAAAGACATCAATATGCAAGTTGTATTAGTTTTATATAAGGTCTTCTTGGGATCATGAGTCTAAAGCACACTGTCTGGCATATCACAGATATTCAAATATTTATAACATAGAAAAGGGGAGGAGGAAAGATTCCTGAGTCTCCCAGTTTGTGCATTATGGAGAGCCTCAGCCCCCTCAACCACATCTGCCCTTTTCTATACCTAACACCTCAACTGGGCAGGTGAGCCCCAACTCCCTATTTTTATACCGACAGACTTTTCACTTTCCTACCTTCTTGGCAAAGCCGTTTCTGGCCATCAGGACCCACAAGTACATTTTCCTTGTGTGAATTCCTAGCTGTTACTATCTGTACTGTTCAGGGACAATTATATAATGCCTCTGTACATGGACAATCAGAACCCTCCAGTATAGAAGGAGCTGGGAAGACCCCCTCAAGTTCCTCTTGTCCAAAGGTTTCATTTCTAAGGGAAAATCCTGAGGCCCAGGGAGGGGTCAGAGTCCATTGCTGAGAGCACCAAAGTGGGAATGCCAGTTCCCTGGCTCCTAACATAAAACCTGCCTGGTCATCTCCCTGAGATGTTCTGAGGACCCAACTGCGGTCAGCGGTCTCTTGGCACCTATAGAAGCTTGTTGAATATTTGATGACTAAGAATGGTGATGTGTATGAGTTGCTGTGAAGTTTCCAGATTAACCACAAACCCGGACCTGGCACCACCACGGCACCAGGACATTTGCTGGTATTGTTCTTAACGGGCATTTCCAGAGGAGGGGTGGCTGCACAAAGCACTGGAAATTCTGCAGCTCCTCTCATGCATGAAGACTAACAACTGTGAAAGGAAACAGCTTTAAACTCCTTACCCTTGGAAGACTCCCAAAGAAGTCAGACAGGTTTGTCTACAGCTGCCAGTCACTTCGGAGAAAGTACAGAGCCTCATGATCAGGTTAACCAGACCACAGCTAACCCCAGGCAGACTTTCCCCGGACCTAAGAAATCCGGCCCAAATTTTGGTATTAACACAGGTTTACCCCCCTCCCCATGAGGTCAAAGAAGTTTTCCTTCACTTTCTAATGTTTAAGGACTTCAATTCCTACAGAAAACCTTCCATATGGAGCAACCCCCTGGTATTTCCAAGGTGCTTTCCCAGGTCTGTTACCTTCTTTGATGATTCAACCACCTTCTGTGGCTGGGCCCAAACTTACAACCCAGGAAACTCCAACGGAGAGCTTAAGTGACCTGCCTAGTCACCCAGCCACAGAGCCGGGGCTTCTGACTACTGGGCTCTTGGCCCACCAAGACCATCGTACCACCTGGTTTCTCACACTCAATGCCTCCTCCTCTGCCCCATCACATCAACTCCCACCCTCACCTCCCCTACACAGACTTCTCTCCTGAATCTTCCAAGAAGAATCTTCTACTCCGAGAACAAGTCCCTTCACTGTCCTGTCTCCAGGCCTTCATGTTGCTCCACACCTCCTAAACGTTCTCCCACTGTCCATTTCTCCAGGTCTTCAATTCCCACTGTTTAGAATATTCCAGGTCATAGCAGCCACACCTCCTGCATCCTCCTCAGCCCTCACCTTCTACTTCATATTCCATCCACTACTGTTTACACACTGCTGCCCCAATTCAAGGCTGAGCTTCAGATGGCGGGAACTCTTCTGTTCTGCTCAGCCCTCATGCCCCCCCAACCCCCTTGTAGAACTAGGACAAGCCAGCAGGTGAATGAATGAATGTAATGAAGCCCGATTTTGGAGTACCACAAAGCAAATGGGATTTATGCAGCGACAGCATGGACAGGAATAAAGGGTCCACACATTCATGGGACACGTGTTCACAAGCACGACATGCCAAGGTCAACAATTCCTAACAAGGAAAGGTCAGGCAAGAATATCCAACTTAAGCATGGAAGTAGAACCAACAATGGGATCTGGCGGCGGGGGCGGCGCGGGGGGAGAAGAGATACACCTGCATCCCGAACTTGGGATCAATCCAGGGTAACTGCTCTCCTGAATTCTGCTTTCTGTAAGTTGCGGTTTTTTGTTTTGCTTTTAATGTTTAGCAGCTATCTACAGAGGCAAGGCTAGGTGGTGAGCTGTGTAAGCGTTACTTGTTCAGAGGCCATAGCCATAGGTCCCTAGTGTGGAAAGGGGCCTTAAGGTAGGTCTTGGGCAACAACGTTTTTCTCTTAAAGAATCTATAGACTGGTTAATATTTACTTCATTTCAGAGGCCATGACCAGCATTCTCCAAAAGAATAGACATTTTAGGGGCACCTGGGTGGCTTAGTTGGGTGTCTGCCTTCGGCTTGGGTCATGATTCCAGGGTCCTGGGATCGAGCCCTGCATTGGGCTCTCTGCTCGGTGGGGAGCCTGCTTCTCCCTCTCCCTACCACTCCCCCTGCTTGTGCTGTGTGTGTGTGTGTGTGTGTGTGTGTGTGTCAGTCAAAATCTTTAAAAAAAAAAAAAAAAAGACATTTTAATCTCCCCTGAAGTAAAGACTACCTCAGGAAAGATGGTCCTTTAACTCAATACATTCCTGTGGACAGGCCATGGAGCAGGCACACTCCCCATGGAAGGTCCAGCAGTAGGAGCTTATAGGGACAGCTCAGTGGACCATTCCAGGCATCTGAAAGTTGGGTCCTTAGACTGGGC
>NC_138381.1:21973908-22014329 GCF_054177405.1 Leptonychotes weddellii | reverse complement strand
CCCCCCCTCGCTGTCAAATAAAATCTTTAAGAAAAAACAAATTTCCCTTAAGAACTCCAAAGACAGACCAGAAAGCACAGCTTCAGTGGAAAACTTCGTTCCAACTGCTCTTGCTCATTCCCCAGGGGGCAGTGGGAGAGTGGAACCTTTTAGCCTTCAGCGAGAAGGCCAGCACCCAGCACTACGACTCAAGGGAGAAACAAGCTGACCAACAGTTAAGCCTGTGCAGGGAGCCAGACACTGCACTAGGGTCACTTCACATGTTAGAGCACGTGATCGTCCAGGACTCTTAGGACGCAGATACCATCCCAGTTTCAGGTTTAAAAAAAAAAAAAATCAAGGCTCAGAATGCATCTATTCCAAAGTGTCAGAGCTGAGCATTTAACCACACACCAGGACAGTCTGTACCAAGATCATGACCAGAGGCCAGGACTGCCCACACCAAGGTCATGATCTGATCTTTATTAAAATCATGTTGTAAGATTTGCATTTCTTTAGAGAAAATCCCACCCATCCTTTTTATTTGCAAGAATCCCCAGATCCTAACGTTTCTCCTTTAAGCTCATAGATCCTCAAACATAAGTTCATCTAAGTATTTTTATGACCCCAAACTGAACAGGTTTAAAAAAAAAAAATCAAGTATTCCTCGCCCCATCCCTACTTTTCTGTCCACCCTCAAGCTGGAAACTTCAAGGTCATATTGGACTCCTCCTGCCCTTGCCCACATAATCACACATTTGTTGAATTCTAGGCTCAATAATCCCTAAGTGGCTATAAAAAAAAACAGTATAAGCATACTTAACACACATATCTTAGTATGTAAATACCCTTCAATAAAGGAAAACTGATAGACATCACTTTAACCACAGGATCAAAGGGATACCATCAGAAATGGGACACGTTGATAGCACAGATCTCTTGAAATGGTGCACTAAGACCCATCACTCCTGATGTTTTCTTAGCAAAAATTCATAAACTCCATGTAAACAGGAGAATACATCATGATTATTCCAACTGAAGGCCTTTCTACAAGGTAATAGATTAATACTCAAATTGCCTATGTTGTAAAAGATAAGAAACTGAGGGACAGTCCCTAATTGGAAATTAAGGGCACTAAGACGCTAAACAATGTGGAATCCTAGAAGGGACCCTGGACCACAGAAAGGTCGTTAGTGGAAAAACTGGCGAACTTCCAGTAAAGTTCATAGACCAGTTTCAACAACTGGGCTGTGCTTATGAGGTGTTAACATTGGGGGAATTTGGAAAAACACACCAACTCCGTGCTATTTTTGCAACTGTTCCAGAAATCTAAAATTATTTCATGATCAAGAGCTATTACTACGGCTACTACCCCCAAATCGGTCTTGCTTATCCCTTCCCCCCATGCTTCCTATCATTCTTCCATTGCCTCCCGATAATGCCCTCCTTCCACCCTCCATGCCTATTCAAATCCTATTCACTCAAGGCCCAGTCACAACCCACTGCTGCTAAAGGAAGTCCTCCCCCCACCCCACTGCAGCACACCCACCTGCTCCTTCCACAAAACATCTGTAATGGAGTATCTGCGCTCCTCCCGTGATCCATGGGTAATGCTGTATTGCTAACTTTGTGCACTTTAGGTTTCATTGCCCAATAACAATGCAAAAGGTGTAGACAAGCCCATCAGAACAGACGTTTCACTCAAATGGACTGCTTTTTAATGTGGTTTCTGGGAGTCTACTGAAATGTATTAGTTGAAATAGTTGGCCCATTATATAAGTTTACCTTGAAAACTATGTATAGTTAAATACACCATCACTTAGGGAAGGCTGTATTCAGACTTATAGGTTTTAAGCAGTATAGTTTATAGCTGACCATTACCACAGAAAATATTTAAGAACAAAAAACCCTTGCCAGACCCTAGAAAACGTATTTTCTACTCAGATACCTTGGCACTCCAACCAGTAACAATGCCAGCTCTATGAACAAGATAAGTACAATGGTATACAGAGAGACTCTGACCAGACCTGGAGTTGTCAAAAAGCCTTCTAATGGGTGGCTACCCTGCAGCTAATCAAGTGAACTATTAGGAGCACATTAACCAAAAGGAAACTGGAAGAAACTAGCAGCCAGAATGCAAGCTTTCCCAAGAGGCCTGAGTGGGGAGACTTGGTGTCAGCAAAGAGCTACAAAGAAGTTCCAGCAGGACTTGGGGCAGGGGGATTTTGGGGGGGGGGGGGGCGGGGAGAAAGAAAGGACAAGCTCTTAAGTATCTCTTCAGTACAAGGCACAGTGCTAAACACTGGATGCTCCAAAAAAACATTTGTTAGGTCCTCTGCTCTCTAGGTGTGCTCCACCTACTTGGGGGAAAAAAGGACGGGACAAGAACTCGGGACAAGAACTCTGGACAAGGGGGTTGGGGCAGGGCAAGCTCACTCAGTGTGTACCTGTAATAGGCAGAGAATATGCCTGGGCAACCGGTGACAATTTGCATGTAAACTTTGGAAATCTGATGCTCACCAGCAGAGCGAAGAGCCCACTGGCTTTACATGTGCATCTGAGGAACGGGAGCAGACAGGAAAGGGAGTGGGAACCAGGGATAGGAAAGGCAGCAAGACACAAGGCAGAGAGTAAGGCAAGGAGGAAGGCAGGTGCACGCTAATGGCTTCTGTGCAGCTACCTAGCTTCATAGGACCATAAGGAAGCCAGAGCCCTTGAGTTTCTCAACATCCACCCAGCCAAGCCACCATGGTTCCCAGAATCAGATGCTAAGATGAAGATCCCTGTTCAAGCGATCCATTAGGCAGTGCTCCCAGGATGGGGGTGAGGGGGTGGGGAGGAAGTGGGACAGGGAAGGGAAAGAAGGCAAGCAGGGGTGTGACATTCAGCAAAATCCAAGCAGAGGAACTTTGGCTCAACCTGCACATCTACTGGAAAGAGTAGGGGCCTCACCTTAGGGCAGCCCTGTTCCCAAGGGGGTGGGTGGTTGGAAGCTACAGCTGTTATACTCCCATTGGTTAAAGGGCTGTTCTGTTCTTAATCTCAGGAAAACAAACTGAGGGTTGCTGGAGTGGTGGGGGATGGGAGGGATAGGGTGGCAATGTGATGGACACTGGGGATGGTATGTGCTATGGTGAGAGCTGTGAATTGTAGAACACTGATAAATCACACCTATACCTCTGAAACAAATACATTATGTTAAAAAAAAATGAAGGGGGGGGAATCGGAGGGGGAGAACCACCATGAGAGACTATGGACTCAGAGGGTTCTAGAGAGGAGGGGGTGGGGGGATGGGTTAGCCTGGTGATGGGTATTAAGGAGGGCACGTACTAAATGGAGCACTGGGTGCTATACGTAATGAATCATGGAACACTACATCAAAAACTAATGTAATGTATGGGGACATAAAAATAAAAATAAAGGGCTGTTCCGGGGCACGGGGTGCATGCTCAGGCTCCGGGAACCTTGGACAGAGACACAGGTGCTACCGGGAATGAACAAGCACCAGGTAGTGTACAGGAGAGTCAAGGGCTTTTCTGAAATATCATTTGGGAGCCAACAGGAGTTTGACTCCTTAGTGCTTCCAAGGGTGGCAGGTGGGTACAGAGGCTAGCAACTCCTGTTTTCCAGACGGACACCTGGGAGACACCTGCACACCGGATGCATAGGTAAAGCAGAGACAAAGCCCCCATTAACATACACAGGGTGGATCCACCAGGAAACTAGCAGCACTTAAACATCCACTTGTCAGTTAAAAATCAAACAAAATGGTTCGATGGTACTTCTTTCAGTCTGGCGATTTCCCCATCACTCTTCTGGCTAAAATCAAGACAGCCTACTGAAAGACTCAACTGAAAGAGCAATACTTATAGAGGGGTTATTCTGGATGAAAACCTAAGTCAGACTATTTTCTGCAATTATCACAATCGAGCTGTACTTCCCAGGCTTGCACATGCTCCGGTGTCTTCCTGGGACCTGTACAAATTAGCCCATGTTTCTAACCCACAGGAAAAAAAAATTATGAACACTCGCCACATACATGCCATTTGTGACAGGACCGCCCATCGTCAGCTCCAGCTTTCTGTGAAGATTAGAGGAGGCTGACTCACCTTGACCTCACCCTCAGAGTGTCTGGCATGGACTCTAATTTTCTTTTCCCACCCAGAAAAGTCCCACTAGAGAGAGAACAATTTCTCAAAGGTGAGGCGTATGGGTCTTCCGAAAACAGGCATGCCTTTATTAACAGGAAGTAACCATAGTCAGGGACTAAAAACTCCAAAAAAAGTAATTCACATAGCATGAGCGCCTCCCGTTAGTGTGGAGATAGGCAGACAGCAAGAAATTAGTAACTTGGGGGGGGGGAGGGGTCTTTTCTGGAATAATAGACTAGCATACTAAGTTCTTACCTGAAACTGTACTTTCAGGTTAATTTATGCACTTAAAAGGTCTGCTTCCAATAAGATCTTCCAAGTAGGTCACTAAAGCAACAGGTATAGTCCTAAAGGGCTTTAATATTTCTATCCCACTTATAAATGCTGTTGACATAATGGATAGTTATTTCCATAATGCATAATACATTACAGTGCGTGCCTGGATCCAGCATTCATCACGTTAGACTAGCCTAGCAAGTTAAAAGGGGGAACATTGACTGTTTTAATACACTAAAATGAAATCCTCTCCCTAAGAAAATGAATCGGAGTAGCAGGCACGATTTCTCTATGTAATTTGTGATTCATATGCATACTGAGAACCCAGCCTAGCAAGTAGGGTGATAATGATGAGGAAACAATGCAACTGCTTCTCATAGTAAAGCTTAAGTAACTCTGACAAAGAACAACTGCTCAAACTTCAATCTGGAAGCTACTGGGTGAGCCACAAAGTCTCCATTCCAGATTCATCTACCTGAAAGTGATTAAGAAACCCCCTAACACGGCCCAGTAAAGCCGCCCAGCCCTACAAAGGCATTCTAATACTTTGAGTGGTCTCAAACCCTCAACACCCATGAAGCCAATTTAAGGCACTTGTGTGTTCTCAGGAGGTTTTCCTTAGGTGTTGTCCTTACAAGCCCAGAAAATTACCCTCAAACTTCGGCTCCGACTTCCACTAGTGTTCATTTCTAATAGTTAACATGCAATACACTCACTTATAACAGGAAATATACTGGTTTCCAACAAGAAAAAACGAGTGTCCTCCCCTGAAAGTGTGATCCATTAAAAGCAATGCGATCTTGTTTTTCAAGATCAGGGCTTCAAAAGTTAGATTTATTCAGTTATCCACTAGCTTCACGTAAAACGGCAATTATCTGATAGACTTGGTAATACATTGCAAGTATGGGCCGTTGAGGCACTCGTTTTATTTGGCAGTCGAGCAGTATCTCCGTGCACTTCTGTGTGTTAAAGCTTCAGCGTTTCACTCTAGTTCAGGGGTCTTCCCCGCTGGGATCCAGCTCTAGTCCAAGTTCCTGACGACCCGCCTCGCGGGAAGACTAAAAGCCGGAGCTTTGAGGACTCCTCCCAAGACGCACAGGAGTAAAGCGGGTGGGGCGCTTTCCAAAGCCAGAAGCGCCAGAGATTTTCACTAAACTCCCCCCTGCCATCTTTCCCACACCTCACCCGCCTTCCTCCCCCCCTTCCAGCAGCTGTCGCCCATCTGCAAGCCCGGCCGGAGCCCTAGCGGAGGTGGAGTAGGTGTCTGAGGCTGCCACGACCCCACCCTCGGCCAGGTTGCAGCCTCCGCAGCCACCTCGGGAGTGTCCTCCCCACTCGGCTGTAACTTTTCCCGGGAAAAGTGAGAAAATTCGTCCAACGACGCAGCCAGCCCACCCAGCCGCAGAGCGCGCCCTCGCGCGGGGCAGCTGCGAGCAAGAACCAGGTGAGGATGCGGAAGTGGCTCTTCCTCCCCGCCTAGACCTGTTGGCCCGGGCGGGTCTCCTGCAAATCGCACACCCACGCGCGCACCCTTCCCCCACCCCCGCCCAGACACACCCACTCTGCACGCAGACGGACGCACAAGACGCTGTCAAACGAGTCACAGCCCCGGAAAAGACCGGGCGTGCAAACCTCAAACTCGGGGGCGGGGGGGGGCACGTGCTTAAAAGCCCCGGCCCCGAGCGGGGCCCCGGCGGCAGCGGCTGAGCGGCCGCGGGCGCTCGGGGAAGCGGCGGCTGGTCCCGAACTTTAAACTGCCGCGGAAGCGGGGCGTCTCCGCCCAGCCACACCTGTTCCCGACCGTGGGGGCCGAGCCCCGCACACCCCTGCTGACCTTGAGGGCATCCTGGATAATCCACATTCCACCCCTAGGTCAGCGTTCCTCCGACCCCCTTCCCATCCGTAACCGAAGCCTTCCTGGTACCCACGCAGAGGAGCCGCCTTCAGCCGCCCACCCCGGGCAAATTAAGAACGCGCTTTCCTGGGGTCTCCGCAGATCCTTTGAGCATCTCGCTTGACCCGTTATCTCCCCCGCCGCAAGCCATCAAGCCCCTCACAGCAGGTTGGGTCCCCTCCTCTCCACCCCAAGTGGGCTAACATCCCCTACGTGCGGGGTTCCCCCCACCGGTGCGCTGGAGCAAAGGAAGCCTTAGAGGGACGCCCTTGCGAGCTGCCGCTGCAGAGCGGGGTCCACGGGCAGGGGAGGGGGCGGCAGCGGGGCTGGCCCCCGCTCCGGGCTCCGCGCTGGCAGGGACAGCCGCCCCTCCCCCACGGACCGGGAAACTCCGCACAGCCAGGCGAGGAAAGCGACAGCGGGCCGTCGGGGAGGGGGCGACAAGCCCCGGCCGGGAACAGAGCTGCGGAGCAGGCGCCGCGGGGCCGCCGAGAGCCGCGGCCGGTGAGCGCAGGACACTCCCGGAACAGCCAAACTTTCTCTACCACCCGAAGTTCTGGGCGCCCGGGAGGAAGCGACGAGGAGGCTGCCAGGCGGCTCCCGGGACCGCAGGAGAGGGCGCCCCCGAGGGCCGCGGCGGCCGGGAGAGCGCCGCCCTCGCCCTCACCTGAGCCGCCGGGACGGCGGCGCGCGGCCCGCACTCACCTGGCTGTAGAGCTCGCTGACCGACATGACCCCGCGGGCCGGCCCGAGCCGGGGCACCGTGCCTGGCGTGCGGCCCTCGCTCGTGCCCCGCCGGGCGGCGGGTCCCGACTCCTCTCCGCCCGCCGGCTCTCAGTCCACGGCCGGCCCGCCTGGCGCCATCTTCCCGGGCTGGCCGAGAGTTTCCCGGTGTCTCGTCGCTTTCCCCTGGACCTGCCCCGCCGGCTTCCTGGAGGCGCCGCGGCCCGCTCGCTCTCGGCAGGCGCGACCTTTACTCCCGCGGTGGCGGCGCCGCTGCGGCCGGGCAGGAGTTGCGGGCGGGGGAGGCGGCGGCGCGGCGCCGCTCCCCGCTCAGGTATGGGAGGAGGTGCTGGCGCCCGGGAGGCAGGGCCGAAGGCAGGGAGGGAGGGCCGCGGAGCGGGCGGCCGGTACGCTGCGGCGGCCGCCGCCTTTGAGCCCTGCCGGGGGCCGGGCTGGACGCGCCCTCCGGCGCCCCCGCCGCAGCGGGGTCCACGGGGCCGGGGGCGGGGCCGGGGGCGGGGCCGGGCGCGGAGCTGCCGCAGGCCGCCCCCTGCTGGCCGCCGAGCGCACGCCCGCACAGGTGCGCGCCGGGGCTGCACCTGCCGCGCCTCGCTCCCCTTGCTCTCGGCAGAAGCTGCGCAGGGAGAGCGGAGACAAGAAAGAGAAGTAACAGAGGGCGAGGGGAGGAGAGAGGGAGGAAAGAGAGGAATAAGAGTCTACGGCTGAAAGCTTCCATACATTTGCCTCCGGACTTTACGTGGCTGCGTTCAACAGTCTCATTACTAAAATTCAGTTCTGTCATGGCAGATCATAAAAGGTGATTTGGCTATACCAACGATGGTCTCCGTCAAACCGAGCTCCCTGGGCTAAAGTCCTCACTAGAGAAGTGGGATTTGTAGCTTCTCTACTTGTTTTGCCTGTTTCACCCACGGCTTCCAACTAGGCTCCTAACCGACCCCACCCGAGGATTGTTCGCTTTTCAGAAAAGTCTTGCATTTTCTTCTTTTACATGCGCACTCTGCATCTCTCTACCACTTTCTACCTCATTTTGGTCCCCCCGTCAGCCCCCCTGCCCGCGCTAATAGCATTTGGCTGCCTACAGCAGCTTCTACCCCCCTTCTACCTGTAGTAGAAAAAAGGAAACCTCAGCCCAAAGGAAAGTAGCTGGTAGGAGTTAGCGGAGGGAAAGCAGCTACTGTAGAAGAAAGGGACCTTAACTTATCTGAAGATAGCCTCTGAGGGTAGTTCTCCGCTGGAGTATGTGTTCGTCCCCACTGCAGAAATGGTTCTGGAGCCTCAGGCCCTGGAAGGTGCTTCTTAAACTCTCCCCATTTAAGACCTTCCCACGTGGAATCCAGGGCCTCAATTTAATTCACCTGCCCAGCCCTTCACACCTGTGCCTCCTCAATGAGACTCACCTAAGGAGCTTTACCAGATCCAAGGAAATTCTGATTTAACTTGTCTGGGGTGCTGCCTGGGTAAATGGATTTTTAAGAGCTCCCACGTCGTTCTAATGACAGCCAAGGTTAAGAATTGCTGCTTTAGTCCCTTCCTAAATGATTCCACTCACCCCCCATCCTATTGAAATTGTCTTCTCCCTCTGAAGCATGGGGTAGTAAATGACTCCCCCTACTCAGGTTCCACCACCTTCTTAGCCTTCTCATTTTTCTCCTCTTGTTTTCCCAGTCTCTCTAACCATACCTTCATGATGTCCTTTCTGTCTGCTGGTTCTTCAATAAAACTGTGGCCCATTTCCCAGATCTCTTCTTCGCATCCACACCCCCCATTTTGCCTCTCACTGCATTGTTAACTCTCAAATCTAATTCTAACCTTACTGTAGACCCTCCTTTCCACCTGCCCGATAGACAACAGTAGCAATCCCACCAGGACCTAGCATTAGCCTGAAACTCATTTGTTTCCATCCGTCCTCCCCACCCCCAACCTGCCTCCAACCTTCTTGCTTCCATCATACCTGGCACAGATTAAAATCTCAGTTCATGCTGACTGAACTGAATCACCTCCCTGAGGAGAATCCTACTCTTGGCCAGGGCTTTGTGAATTTCTAGTCTCAAAAATCAGATATGGTCTTTCCCTCCTTTGAATAATAATAAAGACATTTTAAAACTTACTTTGTGCCAGGAAACTTGCCAACTGCTTTCCTTCTGTGATCTTGTCTCAGCCTCAGAGCAACCCTGTAAAGGAGGTTTGAATAATAAATCTATTTCACAGCTGAGGAAGGCGAGGCCGGTGGGGGGAACATTCTAGATCAAGAGAACAGGCCCTCAACTACACTCTGTCTCACTCTAGAGCCTAAGCACTTGCTTTTACGCTGGTGGTCCTTTACTGTTAATGTGTATCAGGATGATGAGGTACCAGGCAGTGCTAATTTGGCTGGTCCACGTGTGGTCCATGAGTCTGCGTGTTTAATGAGTACCCCAGCTGGTGTAGGGGCAGTTCAAACTGAATCCTCCCAATAGGTAAATGAGTGAGTGAGCGTGGAAGTGGATTCCTTGCTAGTTGAGCCTCCAGACGGGACTTGAAGACCACAGCCCCACCTGACACTTTGATTGTAGCCATGTGAAACATCCTCAAGCAGAGGATTCAGAAAAGCTGTTAAAGAAACATAATAAAGTCTGGGACCTGCGGAAACTGTGGGATAATAAGTGGGTGTTGTTTGAAACCACTGAGCTTTGGGGTGCTTTGTGATGCACCAAAAAATGACTAATAAAATCACCTACAAAAAGTGTTGTGTGATGACTGGCTTACTGGTAAGAACTTCTTCCCAGCAATTTTCTCTCATCCCCTTCATGGCAGGTTGCTTTCCCAAATGCTCCTACCTGCAAGGCAGCCATCTCCTTACTGGGGTGGGTAGTCCCCTGGTGTATGCCAAGACATTTCAAGGAGTTCTATTCCATAATCTGTTTTAAGGAAGTCGGTGTCCAGATCCTAAATCTCCATATGCACTGGCAAAGCAGAACACTGATTTGCCAACAAACAGGCCTGCAGTGAGGGGGGCTCATTATCAGATCTCCCTCCTCACTTCTCAAAAGAAAGGTGCATTTCTCAGTCCTCCTGAGGAGTAGGATGGTGCTTTTCTTGGGGAGCAAGAGCGTCCAGGACACCAAACAAAAGGACAGTTAGAAACTTTGGTGCTGATAACGTGAGTGACCTTCCTGAAGGAGCCATGTATCCTGTGCAGGGCAGGTGGATTCCAATTCTGTTATCAACAAAATTGAAGGAGGACCCAAACCCGTTGTCAACCAGCAGATTGTCTTCTTTAAAAGATTTATTTATTGGGCACCTGGGTGGCTCAGTCGTTGGGCGTCTGCCTTCGGCTCAGGTCATGATCCCAGGGTCCTGGGATCGAGTGCCACATCGGGCTCCCTGCTCCGCGGGAAGCCTGCTTCTCCCTCACCCACTCCCCCTGCTTGTTCCTGCTCTCACTATGTCTCTCTCTGTCAAATAAATAAATAAAATCTTTAAAAAATAAATAAAGATTTATTTATTTGATGGGGCGCCTGGGTGGCTCAGTTGGTTAAACGGTTGCCTTTAGCTCAGGTCATGATCTCAGGGTCCTGGGATCGAGCCCCATATCGGGCTCCCTACTTACTGGGGAGTCTGCTTCTCCCTCTCCTTCTGCTGATCTCTCACTCATGCTGTTTCTCTCAAATAAATGACTAAAATCTTTAAAAATAAATAAATAAAAGATTTATTTATTTGAGAGTGCACATGACCTGGGGGGGCGAGGAGAGGGAGAGAGAGAAGCAGACTCTCTGCTCAGCGCTAACCCAAGGGGGCTTGATCCCAGGACCCCGAGATCATGACTTGAGCCAAAATCAAGAGTCATACGTTTAACCAACTAAGCCACCCAGGCACCCCTGTCAGCCAACAGATTATTAAAAATAATCTTCTGATGAATCACTATGTGATTTTTTGGCAACTCTAAAGGAATTCAAAGAATTGAGGGACAGTGTTCTAGTAGAATTTCCTTTCCCATCTAATGTATGTAAACAAATATATAGTACCTATGTTTATAATGAAAATCAGAATAGATTTTTGAAGTTGTTTAAAAACACCATCTGTGTTAATTCAGTTCAGGATAATGTTAATACTAGACCACTAGAAATGGTTTAAAATATATTAGTTTATATACATATATTTGTTATAGGTAAGTATGATAGGGTGTTTGTTAAAAGAGTTTCTAGCATAAACACATGGGCTAAAATTCTGTAAAGCAAGTGGAATGGAATTTCAAGCTCAAGAAAAAATGAATGTTTAAAGAATTTGTGTGTTCTCTTTAATGAGCAACAGAGGGTATCAAATTGCTGTGGTAGTGACAACTGAATCCATTTAAGGGAGTTTGTGTTTTAGTTTAAGCTGACAATATGTACAATATGCCAAAAATGGCATCTGTTGCAACTATCTAAACTTGTTAAAATTTTAGTTATTAAACTAAAAATGTGTGGAGACATAACATGGTTTTTCAAAATCCCTTTGGAGAACCTAAAAAGCAAGAAAGTCCAAAGCCCTTTGAGCAAAGGGCAGCCTCTTGCCCAAACTACCAAATTAAGTCTTTATTAGGAATTTAGGATTTAAAATGGCATTAACTGGGGCACCTGGCTGGCTCAGTCGGTAGAGCATGCGACTCTTGCTTTTGAGGTGGTGAGTTCAAGCCCCACATTGGGCTTAGAGCTTACTTAAAATAATAATAATAATAATAGGGACACCTGGGTGGCTCAGTCAGTTGGGCATCTGCCTTCAGCTCAGGTCATGATCCCAGGGTCCGGGGATCGAGCCCTGCATCATCGCATCAGGCTCCCTGCTTAACGGGAAGCCCGCTTCTCCCTCTCCCTCTGCCCGTCCCCCCTGCTCATGTTCTTGCTCTCTCTCTCTCTCAAATAAAAAATAATAATAATAATAAAATAAAATGGCATTAACAGCCTTGGTGCTGTGGAACGCTTTCAGCTTTGCGGTTTCTTCAGGGTCATCTCTGAGTTTTTCTGAGGGCAAGGCAGATTTATTTTTCCCCTGTTCTAAGTTTGCACTCAGCCCGTGAGGGCTTCAACAGTGACTTCTGTTACCCTCCATAAAGGGAGACCCTGACACCGAACAGAACTCCCGGGTGGGGTGGAGGTGAGCGGTGAGGAGTGGGGGAGCCCTACCACGTGGGGATGGTTGAAGACGTGGCAGGGGGAGGTGGAGGAGAGAAAGGACTCGGGGCCCTGAGGAATGCAGAGGGCTGGGTACCCCAACCAGAGAAATGGGGACGTCATAACTGTTTTCAAATACTTGAAAATCTGTCATGCGAAAGAGAGATTAGGCTGGTCCTGCCATTTGGAGGCCACACTCAGACCGCAGGGAGGAAGTTAGATAGAGGACAACCACAAAGATCAAGTACAACATTCTAATCAGGAAAACTGCTTAAGAGAGAAACTGGCCTCTCGTGAGGAAGTGAGTGTGCTGTTCCAGGAGTAATTCAAGCAGAGGCTGGATCACTGTCAAGGTTGCTATAGATTCTGCCATGGGGAGGAAGGCTGGGCTGTACCACCCCCCCGCCCCCGCCCCCAGGCGTGGGCTCTGCTAGCTGCCCTCTATCCACCTCGCTCCTGACATCAAAGAGAGTCTAGATCTGTTGTCACAAATGCTGTATTGAGAACCTCAAGGGAAGAAAAGCCCCATCTCAAAGCTTGCTCCTTTGGAAGGCTTGATATCAGTCCTTTGCAATCAGTAAGACTGTAAATCCTTTGTTCTCTTCAGTGGGGGTTTCATTTAAAGCTTGGCTTTAATCCCAAATGGAACAAGGGTTTTGCTTCCTACGAGGCACCCTGACTGCTGCAAAAGAGGTTCTTTTCTTGGGGGAAGAGGGAGAGAAAAAGGTGGAATTTACACTCTCCCAGAACCCCCAAAATCTCTGCTCATGGAAGCTGTTCACAGGACCAAGAGCTGTTATATAAATGACTGTAATGACCCCCAGAATGGAATGGCATATCTACTGGAGCTTGAACAGAGAGAAGGGAGAAGAAAAATGAGGTGGTGTGGACCAAAGAAAATGCAAAGAGCCTGCATGCCACAGTCTACATATCCTGCTAAAGTGACCCTGAGTCCCTGGTCCTCTGATCACTGCCCCTCACCCTGGCCTGCTCTCAGGAAACCAGAGGCAGGATCGCTCTGCAGAGAATGGCCAGGGCCACAGTTAAGTTCTAGCCCCAGCGTCTTGCGCCCTCTTCTGGACATTTTTCCCAACAGCCAGTTTAATTTTGCTTTTTCTCTCATTTTCTATATTCCATAATTCCCTGATCTTTGAAAGTCATAACTGAAAGGGCCTCAAGGAGATCAGTGGCCAACCTCCTCGTGTGACAAGTGGGAAAACTGACGCTCAGAGAGGAGGTGGGAGCTGCCCAAAGCCACAGAGCTTGTTGGCCGCCCAGCAGCTCCTGGCCCGGACATTTCTGAGAAGAACTAAGAAGTGGAGGCTCACAAGCCCTGCCTGAGGGACAGAGAATTTCACTTACAGTCTCTCCCCACGTGCCTGGCTCAGAAAGCATACCCTTCAGTCCATATCACCCATCAATAAATCAAACCTGAACCATCAAACGGACATCTTGCTGTGGGGCCCAAGCTTCTACCTGATTCCAGATGAGACTTTTCTCACATCCTAAGATGAAGTAAGGGGGAATCAGAGCCGGAGGCTGTCTGAGGATGGATCTCGGGGCTTCTGTTAATTACCCAGTCTAGTCAATTAATACAACCTGCCTAGAAAATGCTGTCTGTTTCCAAATCCTACCCATCCTTTAAGGCCGTGATTCTCCATCTTGGTGACACATCCACGTGACCTGGGAATTGCTTCACAAGGGCTGATCCCCGTATCTCCTCTCAGAAGCTCCAATTTACCTGTTCTGGGGCATGGTCTTTAAACACTTCCCAGGTAATTCTGGAGTGGAGCCAAGATCAAGAACCTCTGAATTAGAACTACCCCCATGTCCCACCTCCTCCAGGAAGCCTTCTGGCACTACATGGATGTGTTTCTATTCCATTGGGTACCAGAAATTGATGATATCTATAATATACTTTGGAATACTTCAGTATACACGGTTAGTTTGAACTTTAATTCTGGGGGTAGCCAGGTAACCTGCTATTTACATTGCAGAGGGGCCAGCTGGCATATCAGAAAAGGCCACATTCCATACAGAACCACAAGTCTTTCCACTATTCACAGCTCAATCAATAACCAAGTCTTGGCTAGTTAGCATAATGGAAGTCCTAATGAGTTTTTATTGGTGAAACTGGTGACTTCTTAAATAGCAAGATGGATGTTAGGAGGAGGCTCTCTTTGGTGAAATTAAAGGTCCTCAAAATTTGGGGAGTGGCCAGAGACACTCCTCACCCTTGCTGAAATAAGCCACAACAAGAATCCTGAGTGCTCGGCAACCTGCATCATTACGGTGGGTCCCCAAGCCTGGATCCTAATTTGGTCCTGTGTCCAGCCAGGGGTTTAGGAGGATTTCTGATTGTATAATACTGACTAGAAGGCATAGAATCCTGCCTCAGAAATGTTGCAATGAATGTAGGTAAACCTCCAGGGACACTGTCTTACAGGTGTGGTCAGAGCCCGTAGAAGGTTAGCGCCCTGGGATTTTATCAAGGTTACAAAGCCAGTTAGTTATATGACTTCTCCACCTATTTTGCCAATGAAGGCTTGTTTAGTAAGTGTCCATATATGTGGCAGAATTTGGACACCCTTCTTTATAACCTGTAGCCACCACCTCAAGTTTCGTCAACTACTGTTATCTACCAGAAAGAACCCAATTGCAATGGATGACCAGATAAACCTAGATCATTTTCTAATGTTGAGTCTTGTTTGTATAATTCTGATTCTTCTTGAAAAATATTAGTGTAAACATTATTTATTAAATACCCACTATGGGGGCACCTGGGTGGCTCAGTTGGTTAAGTGTCTGCCTTCTGCTCAGGTCACGATCCCAGAGTCCTGGGATCAAGTCCCGCATCAGGCTCCTTGCTCAATGGGGAACCTGCTTCTCCCACAGCCTGCCGCTCCCCCTGCTTCTGCACCCCCCTGTTTGTGTGCACACATGTTCTCTCTGACAAATAAATAAATAAAATCTTTAAAAAAAAAACACCCACTATGTTTCAAGTACCCTACAAGAGACTAGATGTTTAGACATAAATACAATGTGTTCTGGGGACTCATCTCAAACACGCAGCTGCCTTCTTGACGTTTCCACATGGTTATCTCAGGATATCTCCAACTTAACCTGCCTGAAACAAAAGTCTTTATTTTCACCTGCCACACACGTTCTTCACCAAATCTTAGCCATATGGATGTAGGACCCAGAAGTCATCTACGTTCCTCCCTTTGTCTCAGTTCTCTGGTCTAATCCATCTGCAAGACTTCGCAGCTCAATCTCCAAAGCATGCCCCAAATCTGCCACCTCGTTCCATCTCTCCATCTCTGCTGCCAGCACCCTCAGCCAGGCCCCAGCCACATCCTGCTGGACCCTGCGAAAGCCACCAGATTGGTCCCTTCATTTTCATCTACGTTTCTTTTTTTAAAGATTTTATTTATTTATTTGACAGAGGGAGACAGCGAGAGAGGGAACACAAGCATGGGGAGTGGGAGAGGGAGAAGCAGGCTTCCCGCGGAGCAGGGAGCCCGATGCGGGGCTCGATCCCAGGACCCTGGGATCATGACCTGAGCCAAAGGCAGATGCTTAACGACTGAGCCACCCAGGCACCCTTCATCTACGCTTCTGACCTCATCTCTTCCTGTCCCTCTCCTTCCTTCCATCCTTCCTTTTTTTTTTTTTTGAGACAAAAAAAGGAAAATTTATTTCGTGAAAGGGAAGATAGAGATTGTAATCAATTCACCTTATTTAAAGGAGACCATAGGAGGCCTTAAGCTGGACCTCCTTTTCCCTCTTTATATTTTTACTGAGATAAAATTGGCAGATAACATTAGTTTCAGGTGTACACCATAATAATCCCAAATTTGCATAAATTGCAAACCGATCACCACAATGAGTCTAGCTGACATTCATCACCACACAACGGACTCCCTTACCCCCTTTTAGCTCTTCTCCTTTCTTACTTTGCTCTTCCAGCCACCAACCTTTCTGCTCCCAAAACAATGTCTCAGCTCAGGGTCCTTGAACGTGCTGACATGTGAGCCATTCACTTCAGGCCCCAAATTTAAGGATGCACCAAATATCTCAGAAATCAAGGCAATGTTTTAATGCAATAGTTAAAAACAACTAATGCAAAAAGTCCACGCCCCTTTATGCATGCTCTCTCTATTTTTTTAAAGGCTATTTTCTTCCCCAGGACATTCAAGGAGTGGAAAAGGATTGAAAAATCATAAAGTAAGTATATTAAAACTCACATTATTTTAAGTTTAAATATCTTATTTATGCTTGGATTAGGCCCCCCCCCCCGAGACCACCTTCAGGATTGATGATTCCTTAGGAGGACTCACAGGACTCAGCAGAACTGTTATATTCTTCATGGTTTGGGTTTATTACAGTGGAAGGATACAAACTGAAATCAACAAAGGAAAGAGGTGCATAGGCTGGTACCCAGGAGAGGACAGGCACCAGCTCCCCGTTGTCCTGACCAGTGGACTCCTAGGTACAGCCCTTACTTCTCTCAGCAAGGATATGTGACAACATGTCACATGTCTGGCAGCCACCTAACGGTGCCCCAATAATATTTGCATCCCCAGCCTTGGCAGCTTTGGAGTGTGGGGATGCATATCATTTAGCATTTTATTTTTCTGCTCTAGCTGAATGTTTATGGTTTGCTTCTATTTCAACATGTGTTACTCCATAAATCAGGCTGTAAAATTCTCACCAAGTTGTCTTTTGACTCAAGCCGTTCCTGCTCCGTTCCTGCTCCGGCTGGTCTTAAAGCTCATTCCACAAGTGGTCAGGACAGTAACTGTGCAGCCCCTGGCTGCCCACTGCTCACACCTCCAGTACCACCCACAGGGAAGCTACCCGCCTTCCCCGGGCTGCAACCAGTTTTAAGCCCAAAGTCAATACATTGCCTAAGTGGGTCTTGACACTCCTTTGCCTTGAACTCCAGTTCCAGTCACTGGCATCCTGCTTTACTCCTTACAACCAAGCCTCTGTAACAGTCTGGTTATAGGGCCTGAACACCCCTCTTGCCCTGGTGAATCTCCTCTCTGTCCTGTTCCCCGTGTCATACCCAGGTTTTTCTGGGAAAAGACTCGACCGCCCCACCACAGTCTTCCCCCTGGTCTCTGATCCCATCTGTAAGCCCAGGTCTCATGCCTTCATCCCAGTTTTTGCAACACTTCCTCCCAGATGCCTGGACCTGCCTGTATCTTGCTTCAGATTCCCGATGCTCTGATCTACTCACCTGTCAAGATCCCTGGGACCCACCACTGGGAGCTCCCCGGACTTCATGCTAAGCCTGGGGGATCTGTTTGGTTTGGGGGTCAGTGCTTCTTAATAACCTCCCACAGCATCCTGAGGGAGCCCTGAACGGTCATGAGTGGACCGCCAAAGTCTGATTACAATGTAAAATTTATTTTTGGTATGACCGCAGACATACACTTTGATGAACAGGATGGCCTTTGCTTTGATGGAGAGGTAAGAAATGGGGGACGCTGTTTGCTGGCACATTTCAGGCTGACAGAGTAGGGGGCACAGTCAAGCACTGTCCACAGGCAGGGCATTCGCACTGAGGGCCAACCTGGGGGCTCGTGCAGACCGCTCGGGATGCCGGGCGGCTGCAATAATGTCATGCGGTAGTCACCTCTGACCCGGGCTGGTTTCGTTCATTTCAGTCCTTTCAGATGCGCCAACAAATTTTCTCATATTTGCGGTGTGACTTGAAACATGCACAAAAAAGTTGAAGCAACATGACGGGGGCCAGGTTCACCCTCCCGGCACTGACCTGCGGCCGTCCAATGGCCCCTTCTTTCCTGAAGTGGATCAGTAGCTCGGATTTTGCTGCCTGCTTGGCAATTATAAGCAACCATCAAAATGCCCATTCCCTTTGCCCCAGAGATTCCACTTGGGGAGTTTACATTCCTGATGTGCTCCTGAGTTTATTCATGGCAGCCCATGATTCAAGATAACAAAAGCCTGGAAGCTGCCCCGAAAGTCCATCCCCAGGAGTCTCCTGGTGGCACGAAGCCCCAAGCAAGATGGTCCATGAAGATGTTGGTCCAAACCGGGGTCCTAGCAGTCTCAGAGATTAGATTTCCCGAACATTTCTCTGGTGAGAGGTGGGTATTGCACACACCAAGAATAGAGGAGATGGAGGCAGAAAAGAGAGAGAGGAGAACCTGCTGTGGATGGGTGGGGTGAAGAGGGGCAGCTGTGTGTCTTCATGGGAGAAAAAGGCATGAGAGATGGGGAGGGAGTGGAGGGGAGTCCTGCCCACCGGGTGCTGGGCTGGGGGGAGAGAGAGACGAATGTCATGAGGTGGGGCCTGGGGGTGTGGAAGGGGACACAGGAACTGCCAGAGATAGAACTTGATTTTTGTATTTTTTTACCACTGTAACCTGGGTGGCTTGGATGACTCTCTTGCAGGAAACATAATTTCTCTTCTAAGTAATAGAAGAGTCTCCCCTCTTCTTGACAGTGCAGACACCTGCATTTAGCACACATTGTTGGGAAAGCACATTCAACCTGAATGATTACCTCCCTTGCCTTTTTACTGCACATAAATTTCTCTGGTTCTTGGCCCCAGACGTGGGATTTGATTTGCAGCATTTACGATGAAATGATTTGTTGTTTTGTGTTACTGCCCTAACTCCTTGTCTGGGTCCATTTCCCCCGCCCCAGTTTTCCACACGTCACCATGACCTGCCTCCAGCGTTTCTCCCCTAGTCAGGTGCCAGCCCAAGGCTTCTTCCCTGGGTCCCCGAGTCAGGTGCCAGCCCATGGCTGCTTCCCTGCGTCCCCGAGTCAGGTGCCAGCCCAAGGCTTCTTCCCTGGGTCCCCGAGTCAGGTGCCAGCCCATGGCTGCTTCCCTGGGCTGCAGCAAGACTGCAGTTAGTCCTTTGGAGAAAGAGCTAGAGAGGCTACAGCTGGTTCCTGAGAGGCCCCAGAAGCTGGGGGCCCGCAGAAACAGAGCACTGTGCCTCAGTTTCCAGTGTAGGGAGAGATGTGTGCCCGTATGCACAACAGGGCTTTGGAATGTCACCCTGATTAATGGCATGCTAAATTCACACACACACACACACACACACCCCAGGCCAGCCAACCACAGGCAGACCACTCTGTAGGGAAACAGTGGTGCTTCTCCCCCAGCCTTGCTCAGACTGTAGCTGTAAACATTGAGAGCTGAGAACTGAATCCATAATCCCAGGACTCTTTCCATATGAATCTGGACCACTAAGCATTTATTCAAAGCCTATCATGGGCCTGGTGTTCATTTGGAGTCCATACCTCATTTTCTTGTGAGAATTCCCAACAGAATAGAGTTTTTATTTTTGCTTTTGCTTTTTATTTGAACAACTTATTCTCAAGTGATTTAAGATACTACAAGTCATGTAGTTCAAAGTTCTGCAAACTAAAAAAAAAAAAAAAGCTTCAAAGGTGGTATGCCTCACAGTGTTTGTTAGAAAGGGCACTGGAGGGCGCCTGGGTGGTTCAGTCGGTTAAGCGTCTGCCTTCAGCTCAGGTCATGATCCCAGGGTCCTGGGATCGAGCCCCGCGTCGGGCTTCCCTTGCAGGGAGCCTGTTTCTCCCTCTTCTTCTGCCCGCCACTTCCCCTGCTCATGCTCTCTGTCAAATAAATAAATAAAATCAGAAAGAAAGAAAGAAAGAAAGAAAGGGCACTGGATTTGGAGCCAGATAACTCAAGTTCAAATCCTGACCTACCCAGCTGCCTGGCCTGAGGCCCTGGATTCCTTCATTTGTAAATTTTGTTTAATAATCCCTGCCTAGAAGAGAATGGATAAAGAAGTTCTGGTACATCCATACAGTGGAGTACCACCCAGCAGTGACAACGAGCAAACTCCTGACATATGCAGCAACATGAAAGAATCACATAAACTTTATCTTGAGTGGAAGAGACCAGTCACAGAAGACTACATTCTTTGGTTTGGTTTGGTTTTAGAGAGAGAGTGTGTGTGTGTGTGAGGTGGGGGGAGCCCAAGGTGGGGCTCAATCTCTTGACCCTGAGATCATGACCTGAGCTGAAATCAAGAGTCAGACAGTCAACCAACTGAGACCCCCAGGTGCCCCACAGAGGACTACATTCTGCATGAGATTCCATTTGTATGATGCTCCAGATCAGGCAAAGCGGATGGGGGAGGGGTGCTGCAAGTCGAATAGTGGTCACTTCTGAGGGGCATTGACTGGGAAGGGGCGTAATGCAGACAATGTGCTAAGCGAGAGCAGGTGGGGTTATACAGGACCAAACACGCCAAGATGCACACTGTGCACTTCACACATTTTACTGTATGAATGTTTTACCTCAGTTGCAAACAGAAAAAAATTCCCTGTCAAGTGCCCATGGCTGTGGTGAGGACCGTGTAAGACTAGACTTGCTTGTAAAACACCGATACATATGAACTGTTATTGTTAAGTAATAATGCAGATGAACGATGTTAGAGCTTCGAGAAAGAAAGCCATACTCTTCTAGCCCAGCACTAACGTGACTAGGAGTAGAAATTAAGAACTTCTGGGGGGCGCCCGGGTGGCTCAGATGGTTAAGCGACTGCCTTCGGCTCAGGTCATGATCCTGGAGTCCCTGGATCGAGTCCCGCATCGGGCTCCCTGCTCGGCGGGGAGCCTGCTTCTCCCTCTGACCCTCTCCCCTCTCATGCTGTTTCTCTCTTGCTCGCTCTCTAAAAAATAAATAAAATCTTTAAAAAAAAAAAAAGAACTTCTGGGATATTTATGTAATGTCACCGAAAGGATATGATGTTAAGGTCTACAAGATTTCTGACATAGAGGTCTACACTTGGCATGTGTTGAGTGCTAACCCTGTGTATCGTCTCATTTAATTTTCTAACAGTCGAGGTGGGGTTATCCCCGATGCTCTCAGTTACATGACCTCTCCCCGGCCTTGGATGTCAGTAGAGTATCCAGGCCCTGAGTCTCAAAGCTCCTAAGGCTCTGCAGGCACCCTCTGGACTGTCACCCAGTAGTGTACCTTCTTCTTCCTGCAGTTAATGGTCCCAATGATTAGGTCTAGTAGTGTTAACCATACAATCAATATTGCACCTTACTGGGAAGGGAGGTAGGGTGGTCTGATCATGACGCGTGCCTGAGGTGGGGTATGCAGTTACTGAAATTCAGCAGGAAATTTCTATTGAAATCTGGTGCAGTGTGGGAGATTTTCCTTTTTTCTTATTTCAGAAAATGGGACAGATTCTCCAACTGAGTTGAGTCCACTTCTGACTGTGACCTGCCCCTAACAGACTCACCTCCAAATATCCTCTTCCCTCTCGAGGCCATCCATAGTCCCCATGACCTACAAGTCCAGCTCAAGTGCCACCTTTGCCCAAAAAAATCTTCCTAGATAGCCTTACCCATAATAAACTTCTCCCTTTTCCAGAAACCCAGAGCAGCAGTGGTGTGGCTCCGAAGTGTGACTTGGATGGTACTTCCCTCCTCCCGGTCACCCACTCTCCTCCACCAAGTACTCCAAATAAACACAAAATCTTGGGCGCCTGGGTGTCTGCCTTCGGCTCACGTTATGATCTCAGGGCCTTAGGACTGAGTCCAAATTATGCTCCCTGCTCAGCAGGGAGCCTGCTCGTCCCTCTCCCTCTGCCTGCCCCCCCCCCCATTCATGCTTTCTGGCTCACTCTCTCTCTCAAATGAATAGATTAAAAGATCTTTTAAAAAAATAAAATAAAATAAACATAAAATCTAAACAAAAACTGTGTGCCACCACTCAAATGCACCTTCAAGATGTGCTCTCTGCACCTGTCTTCCAACCTGGTGTCTCCCTTCGGCCAAGTGACATAGAAATTCTGGAGACTTTAAAAGAAGGCTAGGCAGGAAGTCTGTTCTACACACTTGATTATATTTAACGGTCCTATTATATGTTGCCTTCTGTTGTTCGCATTTATTTATTTTCCCAGGTCTTGATCTTGGACAAGGGAAGAAACCATATCAGTCTTATATTGTTTGCTCCATGGGGTCTCACAGGGGGCTTAACATAGCCGAGAGAGCACTAGTTACTAAAGACTTCGAGGGCTCTGCTAAAAACAGACTCTACTCTGTACATTCAGCAAGTTAACTTTATAGTATTATTTATAGGAGTGTTGCTGATAGTCATAATGAGAAATCGTGGGTGCTCTTATAATTGCATTTTATTGATTTCTCCAGTTGTTAAAGGCAATTTATAAAAAGCCAATTGGACTTGAAGCCGTACCACTGCTATTTTCCATGGTAATACTGTACTTTCTCATTACTTCTTTAAAAACCGTACTCAGCACATTTTGTAGGCTGAGGAAATCAACTTCTCATCTGGAGCATGTATATCAATAAACATGTTTTAATTCCAATCACACGTCTCCCCAGTGTAGGATTAAGTTATTTCTCATTCTGTTCAAATGGCAATTGCAGTTTATTTATACACCAGATAATTAGTGTTTGCCATGGTCTTCCTTAGGTTGACAGCTGTGCGGTTTTATTAACCCCTGAGGCAGCACAGGGCCACAGTCCTTTATCCAAAATCCTTGGGGCCAGATACGTGTGTTTTGGTTTTTTTTTTTAAGATTTTATTTATTTATCTGTCAGAGAGAGAGCACAGGCAGGGGAAGTGGGAGAGGGAGAAGCAGGCTTCCTGCCAAGCAGGGAGCCCCATGCGGGGCTCGATCCCAGGACCCTGGGATCATGACCTGAGCCGAAGGCAGACGCTCAACCAACTGAGCCACCCAGACATCCCAGTTTTGGGATTCTACATTTTTTCGAGTTTAGAAACGTAAGTAGATTCCTAAGCCATAGATTTTATAATACCCTCAGCGAGAGCTGGGGCGGTGCCCAATAATCAAAAACAGTAGTAGTTCTGGGGTAAAACCTAGTGAGGTCATCTTAAGTAGTTTTACACTCGTGTCGGTCGGGTTTTGCTGCTAAATGAGGTTCCAAGCTTTTTGGATGGTGCAGTTGTAGGTGAGCGTTGGTGGGCTGGTCTCCTAAGGTGTTCCTGGAGCAGGCCACTGGCTTTGTGAGACTTTCCAGACCCTGGGCACCCCCCCGGCCCCATGCATCACTCATTCATTCGGGCATTCCAAATCCAATTCAGCAAACATCTGTTGAGGAGTTTCGATGTGCGGGGCACCGTCCTAGGTGCCGTGAGAGATTTTAAGGGGAATAAGAGGGCTCTGTATCAGGCTGCCTGGGCTGCCATCACTAGGTACCAGGGCTGTGGGGCTTGAACCACAGACATTTATTTTCTCACAGATCTGGAGGCTGGAAGTCCAAGATCAAGGTGCCAATGGGCTGCTGGTTTCAGGTGAGGCCCCCCTTTGGGGCTTGAAGATGGTCACCCCCCTGCTGCATCCTCGCATGCTGCCTCTCTGTGCGTGCAGAGCGCGGGCGATCTCTGCTGTCTCCTCCTCTTCTTATCAGGACACCAGCCTTATCTGATGAGGGCCCCGCGCTTATGACCTCATTAAACCTCACTGTCTCATAAAAGCCCTATCTCTCAATAGTCACACTGGGGGACAGGGCTTTAGCACAGCATTGGGTGGGGGACACAACTCAGTTCCTAGCTGGCTCTTTCCCTCTCAGAGAGCTCACAGTCTAGTGTTAGACCCCTGCCAGAGCACAGCTAACCTGCTAAAATCTGTGCTGAGAAGCGAAGAGAAACACAGAGCTGGGGCGGAGCAGGGACATGGCAGGGGCACGACAGCCTGAAGCAACACTGAGTGAAGGCAGAGCTGCGGGGAAGTGTGTGGAGGGGGACGGTGTCTGTTTAGGGATCCCTGACGATCAGTTCTGCGTAGCTGGGTTCTTGGTACGCAGAGAGTTCTAGGAAGAGAGCCCAAGGTGGCCTCTGTGTGTTGGCTCCTGGCTTATTTCTGCACTGGAGGCCGAGACCTGTTAGTTCAGAAGCCCTCCCATGCCAAACTCAAGCCTTCACACATCCCATTATTTTAAAAATAGCCCAAACACACAGATGTTTAGGCAATTAGAGACCGCGTGCTTTGCTTACCCCATGACTCCCGGCCCAAGTGCTCTTACTAAGATAGGCCCCCACGCTGCCAGAGCCCCTTTGGAGTTCTCTGACCCAGAGACTTCCCACTGGGCTACTGAGCAGCATCACCTAGACACGTGAGTCCCTCCCTGATGCCCCTCTCCCCCGGGGCTTCCCTTGTCCTCCACCCTTTCTGGATGGCCTCAGCTTGAGCTCCCTACCGTCTGGGTCTCTTGCTGTGAGGCCTTAGCCTTTCCTGCAACCCCATCCAAGCCCCACCCCACCGAAGCTCGTGTGTGCTCCTGCCACGTCGAGGTCCTATCTTCTCTCCTTGCTCAGCGCCAAATCCACCGAAGCCCTGCAGAGAGGCAGGGGGAAGGCTGCCATCAGAGGAGGGACTTTTACTAAGTGACCAGAGACACAAAGGGCAAAACGCCTTTCATTCCCACCCCACACTCTCCACATCACTCTGGCTAACCTGTTCCTGGCTCTGGGTAGTCACTCACCCGAGAGCCTGCATCTAGACAACATGGCAGAAGTAGAGCTGTGCTGTGATCACCAGCCTCGCGCCTGTGGTCAGGATGTGAGTCTGTGAAAATTCTAGCTCCCCGGTGAGGAGAGAGAGTGCAAACGTGTTCCACTCCCTTCGGGAGCCCCTTACCTGCTCTATGCCAGAGGCCGTGGCTACTGGAAGCTACGGGACATTTCCTGTCCTGGTCTGGAAGCTGTAGAATCCTTGTGTTGCCCCCTCAGGTGACATCTCCCGGCCCAACTGCCTGCCTGCTTCTGGCCCTGTGTGGCCGCTTCGTGTCAGGGCTCTCGGCCTCCTGTCAGCTCTAGCCTGCTGCTGGCCCTGCCAGGGGTTCTCTGGGGGCTGGGCTCTCTCAGCTTGGCCTTATCCCATGGCTCTCTTAGGTCTGGGCGCTGAAGAATCAGACAGAAGTTTCCGTGGTCACCGTTTCACCCTGCTCACTGATCCTTCCTTTCTTTCCCGGGGACAAATGAGGAAATATTTTCTGAGGACTTGCTCTGGGCAAAGTCTTGTGCTGAAAGCTTGGGATCATTCGAGTTGTCTAAGACTGGCTACCTGCTTCATGCCACTCACTGTCTAATTGGAGAGAACACACACACACACACACACACAGAAAGTATGTTCACACGCAGAAAGTATAGTTCTAGCTGTGTGCTGCGGGTCGGATCATAAGTCTTCATACCTTCTCCGGCCTTGAGGTGTCCTGTATCACCGCTCCCCTCTGCTCCCCGGATTCCAGCAATAGTTCTGTCTGGGGCTCCAGGATACACCTCAGGTGCATACCCCACATGACTCTGCTTTATCACCCAGGGCCTTCCTACAGCCTCCTTGGCCTCCCAACTACTACAGGGGCACCCCTCAACAAAGAGGGCAGGAGTGGGGTGAGAAGTGCCCCAGCTTCCACCTTGGGCAATCATACCTGCGAGGCTTTCTGCACAGTTCCTCAGAAGGCCCCCAGGTGGAATGAGACCCAGTTGCCCACAGTGGTAACCACCCTATAGCACTTTCTTGTATTGGCTCCTCCCTTGTTACTCTGCCCATCCCAAACTTCTTCCAGAATCACCTACCAAATAACCTAACTGCAGCCAAGTCCTCATAGCGTGAGACACTCTCTCAGTGTCTATAAAGTGAAGGGTTTGGACTAGACACTCCCTCAGGACCCTTCCAGCCCTAGAAGCACCTCGGTTTTTAAACAAGAGAAGTACATCGCAGACAGTCCCACCAGAAGCCACACAGCTGATTAATGGCACATGCGGCAAGAACCTGACATGAAACTGTCTTGTTAGATCAGCTTTCCTGGAACCTCATCTATAAAGTCATTTCACATAAAAGTCCCACATCACAACGTTTGGAAGCACTAAGTTAATAACTCTATCCAAAATTCATGTCTTAGAACTTTAAAGAGTTTATACCTGGAGGCAATTTTTGGCTCCTAGAGTTCTCTCCAGCAACAGCTTCTCCGGAGGCATAAACATATTCACATCTTTTTATTGTGACCTTTTCCTTTATCTCAGGGACGTCCCTGTATAGGAAGCTATTCTTTTTATTAAATGAAGTTCTCGTCTATATTCTGAGGGGCTGTTTGCCCAGTTTATATAAGGTAATCAAAATATCAGAAGGATGCTTTAAAGAAAGAAAAATATTCATGCCCATTTGTAATTTATGGAATGTGTATGCATAAGTGTACTTGATGGTTTTGCACCCAAATGCTGTGAGCACACATAAAGGTGTGGATACAGGCCACAAAGTGACAGAAATAGAGTGAAAAGAGGCTCGTGCTATATATTGCCTAGACAGCAAGCCGTGCAGGGCATATTGGTTGATTAAGAGTGCATTGATAAATTGGGTTTTGGCAACAAATCATGATGTTATATGAAGAAAGTGCTGAACCAAGACAGAGGAGATTTTGGGGGGTTTCTGTTTTATCATTTCCAAAATAAAGGAAACTAAAACATTCGTGATGGGTTTTTACACTCTAAAAGTCTATCATTGATTGATTTTGACAGTACCACCTGTTGTGGAGAGGCAGCGAACCAATGAAACTAAAAGCATAGACTCTGTATTCAGCCAAGGTTCGAATGCCAGCACCACTCCCTACTAACTGGGTGGTTTCCCAACACCAACAAACAATTCTCTGGTTCTCCAAACGCCGATGTTCAACAATTCAATTCCTTTCTGACACTAATTATCCGGAGTTGGTGCAGATCCCACAGATTAAAAGCTCAGTCCCTCCAGACTGCCCCCGCCCCATTTCTGAGGCCAGTCGCAAGCCCTGGGCCACCTAGACTTCTGATCGGCTGGCTACCAACTGGGAATTCCTACAATCCCCTCTCCTTGGCTCAATAATTGAGAAGAGCTCACAGAAATCAGGAACACTCTGTATTTACATTTACAGCTTTATTATAAAGGATATAACTCGGGAACAGCCGAGCAGAGGAGCCGGGGAGGTGGGGGGAGGTAGGGGGGAGGCAGAGCGTCGGTCTCCTCTCTAGGTGCGCCACCCTCCCAGCTCCTCCTCGTGTTCACCAGCCAGAGCACCCAAACACCCAACATTGTTATGCACGGGTTTACATACAGCTCAATCTCCAACGTCTCCCCTCTCCAGCTTCTTATTGTCTTGTTTATAACAAGCAGGTAGGGCTGCCAAGGACAAGACAATTGTGCCTATATTTTTTCAATTGTGATTGGATGGTGGGCACTCAAACATGGACTGCATTAAATGAAGTATAATGCACCGATTAAAGGAGGTGGTGGTCCCACTCTATTGGGCTCTGCAGACCTCTTCTGGGCTGTTTTTATCTAGCTCTGAGCATCCTGTTTTAACACAAATCTGGAAAAATGACCAATGACCACTAGAGGGCAAGGTGATGGTGAAGGGGCCGAAGTCGCAGCACATGGACCAATGAAACATGTTCATCTAGAGAATAAATGGCAAGACACACAGTAGTAGCCGCCAGATATTAAATTCGGTTCGTAAAGATCCAGAAACCAGCATCATGACCAATGGTAGCTACTTCAGAAAGGTTGATTTTTTTTAACTCTTAATGGAAGCCCAGTACACATATAGAAAACTGCACAAATATTAAATATACTGCTTGAAGAATTTTCTCGAGGTGAACACACTGAATCACCACCACCCAGATCAAGAAACACAACATTAATACCCAGAAGTCCCTCTCCAGGAACTCTCATCCAAAAGGGTAATCACCTGATTTCTAATACCAAAAATTAGTTTTGCCTGCTGCTCCTAGGCTTTTCCTAAGTGGAACCTCATAGCATATGTCTGACTTATTTTGCTCATCATTATGTCCATGAGGCTCATCAATGCTGCTACATGCAGCAAAGTTCATTCATTGTCATTGTGTATAGTGTTTTCCATTCTAGTCTGGTTGGGCATTTGGGCAACTTCTAATCTGGGCTATTATGAATAGTGCTGCTATGAACAATCTTATATATGGCATTCACTGCATATATGTATGTATTGGGTAAATACCTAAGAGTGGAATTTCTGGATCACAGGGTACATATATTTTCAGTTTTAGCAAATACTGCCTCATAGTATCCCAAAGTGATTTTTTTTTTTTTAAGATTTTTTATTTATTTATTTGACAGAGAGAGACAGCGAGAGCAGGAACACAAGCAGGGGGAGTGGGAGAGGGAGAAGCAGGCTTCCCTTGGAGCAGGGAGCCCGATGCGGGACTCGATCCCAGGACCCCAGGATCATGACCTGAGCCGAAGGCAGATGCTTAACGATTGAGCCACCCAGGCGCCCCCAAAGTGATTTTTAAAATTTATATTCTGGGGCACCTGGGTGGCTCAGTCGTTAAGCGTCTGCCTTCGGCTCAGGTCATGATCCCGGGGTCCTGGGATCGAGCTCCGCATCGGGCTCCCTGCTCAGCAGGAAGCCTGCTTCTCCCTCTCCCACTCCCCCTGCTTGTGTTCTCTCTCGCGCTGTGTCTCTCTCTGACAAATAAATAAAATCTTTAAAAATAAAATAAAATAAAATTTATATTCTTAACATCAGTGTATGAGAGTTCCAGTTGCTCATATTCTTCCTAATACTTGTTTGCCTGTCTTTCTCATTTTACCCATTTCACTGAGTGTGTAGTTATTCATGGTGGTTTTAATTTCACTTCCATGGTAAGTAATAACATTGAGCATCTCCCCATCTGTTTATTGCCCATTTTCTTTTTTTTTTTAAAGATTTTTTTTTTTTTTTTTTTTGAGACAGAGAGAATGAGAGACAGAGAGCATGAGAGGGAGGAGGGTCAGAGGGAGAAGCAGACTCCCTGCCGAGCAGGGAGCCCGATGAGGGACTCGATCCCGGGACTCCAGGATCATGACCTGAGCCGAAGGCAGTCGCTTAACCAACTGAGCCACCCAGGCGCCCCTATTGCCCATTTTCTTACTCTCTTTTGTGAAGTGTCAAAAGTCTTTTGTCCATTTTTCTACTGAGTTACCTTTTTCTTATTTATTGTACCAGCTGTTTATATATTCTGGAAATGAGTCCTTTGTTGGATAGATGTTCTGCAAACACCTCGAGGAGATAGATTTCAGTCTGATATAAAGAACCTCTTTATTAATGGAAGAGTCCAAAGAGAACACAGGTGGCTACAAATTAGAGATATTGAGGAGAGAACCCTGCACTGGGAGGATGGGCCAGATACTAATGCCCACATATGGGTAACATTCTATAGTTAATCAAATCATGTACATATTCTAGACTTTATTTAAACCTTTATACAACCTGGCTAGATAACACTGATGTCTGCTCATTTTTAAAATTCCTGTTTTAGGGGCACCTGGGTGGCTCAGTAGTTAAGCATCTGCCTTCGGCTCAGGGCATGATCTCAGGGTCCTGGGATTGAGCCCCACATTGGGCTTCTGCTCAGCGGGAAGCCTGCTTCTCCCTCTCCCACTCCCCCTGCTTGTGTTCCCTCTCTTGCTGTCTCTCTGTCAAATAAATAAATAAAATCTTTTTTAAAAATATTCCTGTTTTATTTGTAAGGCTGGCTGGCTTCCTAGGGGTGGCCCTCTGTCCCTTCGGCATAGTGCTCAGTGAGTGATTAAGCTAGTAAGGCTTTTACCTTTTGCTGTGGATCTGTGTGAAGATTGGGGAACACATTCAAAGTTTAGGCCAAATCTGCCCCAGCTTTTACTTTCTGTATGTGCAAGACCTCACATTTGGCCAAGGATCGGTAGACTGCTAGGACCTGCCCAGGTTCTTTAATGAGCAAGCATGTTGCTTTATGTCTACACAGACTTCCAGACTACCAAGAATATGTGGAAGCCCATTCAAATATCAAAGCCCATGGCTGTCATGTTCCCCAGATCTTCCTGTAAATCTCTGGCTGTTCTGCTGCTTGTCCCAGTCAGTATCACAACCTCAGGCTAGTTGTGATGTTGATCTTACCTGACTGCCACAAAAATCACCATTATTTTGACAATGCCCCAAGCATGGATTTTTCCAAATGGTGCTCCCCATCAAGTCGGCCTAATCTGGCAGTGAGGTTGCAGGTCCTCACGACCTGCCTTGCCCTGGTAGAGGTTCCTAAGTGGAACCTCATAGCGTATGTCTGACTTATTTTGCTCATCATTATGTCCATGAGGCTCATCAATGCTGCTGCATTGTGATTGGATGGTGGGCACTCAAACATGGACTGCATTAAATGAAGTATAATGCACCGATTAAAGGAGGTGGTGGTCCCACTCTATTGGGCTCTGCAGACCTCTTCTGGGCTGTTTTTATCTAGCTCTGAGCATCCTGTTTTGTTTTTTTTTTTAAAGATTTTATTTATTTATTTGCGAGAGAGAATGAGAGACAGAGAGCACGAGAGGGAGGAGGGTCAGAGGGAGAAGCAGACTCCCGGCTGAGCAGGGAGCCCGATGCGGGACTCGATCCCAGGACTCCAGGATCATGACCTGAGCCGAAGGCAGTCGCTTAACCGACTGAGCCACCCAGGCGCCCTCTGAGCATCCTGTTTTAACACAAATCTGGAAATACGTAGCTGAGGGAGTATGGCAGTAGCTCCAGGCCAATATGCCATAGATTCCCACCATTCTCACCAAGGTTTTGTAGATTTTCTGGAATAAATGCTTCTCCATCTGTTGCATGCCTTTGGTCAATTTCCAGTGCTGAAATGGCTGTTTTTGACAATCCTTCCCATTTTATCATTGCCCTTTGGGAAGAGGATTTCCAGAGCTCCTTACTCAGCCGTTCCAAAAGTTCTCTCCCCTCCCTTTTAAGGAGGCTCTCTAGAAGACCCTATAACACTTTGACTGTCTGCAAGGGGGTGTAAGTATCTTACTGATCACACAGGGCAGCCATGGTTTAGGGTGGAAGGGGATTGCACAAGGGCAGAGATACAGGGGAGAGGATCATAGGGACCATCTTGGAGGCTGGCTACCATGCTATCCTCACCTCTCACCTGGACTACTATGATCATTCCTTAACTGAGTCTGTTTTTGTCTCCCCAAAGTCTGTTCTCAACACAGCAGCCAGCAACCATCTTACATCTTATGTTGCTCTTCTGCTCAAAATCCTGTAACAGCTTTTCATAGCCAAGTAAAAGCCAGTCTTCACCATGGCTCCAAGGCCTTACATCATTTAGCCCTCACTGCCTTTCTGATTAATCTTCTACCACTCTCTCCTCCCTCACTCCACTCTAGCACAAATGCTATGCCTCAAACGCACTAAGCAGACTTCTGCCCCAGGGCCCTTGCACTGGCTGTTTCCTCTGGCTGGGATCTGCCCAGATAACCATATGGCTGGTTCATTCAAGTATCAGCTGCTCAAAATGATCTTCGAGCACTCTTGCCATTTCCTTCTTATAGCACTTAACACATTGCCTGGTTTCCTCCACCAGGACAGAAGTCCCACAAAAGCAAGGGGTTTGCTCTGTTCTTGCTAAAGTCACATGCAAGGTAAATATCTGTGTAATATTTAAATAGATGGGCTAATGAAAGTGGATGTTAGGCCCAGCTCTGCCCTGTTGATACAGTGAATTTTGTATATGAGACAAGGCAATTATGTATATGAGAGAAAGGCAAGAGGAAATAGGCGTTTGAGTGGATGGGCGGGGAGAAAGTGTAGCTATTAATAAATGAACAAGAAAGGGAAGTGTGGGGGGTAAGTCAGGAAAGTAACTATGTGATATGAAATAAATCATTCAGATTTGTAAGTCTATAAAGTCTAAAAAAAAGCTAAAAGTCTTGGGTGCCTGGGTGGCTCAGTTGGTTAAGCAACTGCCTTCGGCTCAGGTCATGATCCTGGAGCCCCGGGATCAAGTCCTGCATCGGGCTCCCTGCTCGGCAGGGAGTCTGCTTCTCCCTCTGACCCTCCTCCCTCTCATGCTCTCTGTCTCTCATTCTCTCTCTCTCAAATAAATAAATAAATCTTTAAAAAAAAAAAAAAAGGCTAAAAGTCTAAAAAGTTTAATTTGAAGGAATAACATTATGTAGAATTATGCAAACTCAGAGAAATAAAGGAAGTTTATCCATGAGTTGAAAGGAACAGACCAGCATACTGTAGTTAAAAACATTAAAAGACTGAGAAAAAAATACATTAACATTAATGAAACTATGGTGGAAGCTTATCAGGGTATGCCCTCCGCATGGGATGAATGTTTCGGGGCAGCACTTGATGGAAGGACAGGATCTCCCTGATCTTGTCCTGGCAAATCTTGTTTGCTGCTACCCCTGCCTCAAACTCTCGGTGTTCCTCTTCTTTCTGCGCTTCCCGGGCCTGCTGCTGGTAGGATATTTGCATCTGAAGTTGCTTCCTGTATTCCTGGGCCAAACTGGAGCGCCTAAGGTATTAGAAATGTCAAGTACAAAATTGTAAAAGCAAGCATTTGGATTCATTTAGGGCATTAGAAGTAAAATGTAACTTTTGAAGTCAAATTAAAATTCCCATTAAAATCAGGGTGAGATGGGGAAAAATAGATGGAAAATTCATTAATGTGTTTATTACACAATAATAATTAAGATAAACAGAACAAATATTGATTTTAGGGAGGGAATGCTTCTGGCCCACTTGGAATATTTCCTGCTATCTGGAGTGAGTCCTTGGCCTCTCTCCATCCCCTCTCCCACTCTTCTCCAAGGAATAAGTGACTTTTCTACTGGTCAAACCAGGAACAGGTTAGTCTGCCGGTTTTCCACTCTGCTCTCTGTCAAAGGGCCACGGCCCTGCCGGAGAGACCTGGCACTGCTGGGGTCTGGGTGGGTGTGTGTGTCTCATTCTATTCAGTATGAACTAGACAATTTCCTCCATACATAAGCCACATTTTAAACATATAAACCACATTTTAAATTTTATAGTGGTTTTTTTTTTTACTGTGGTAAAAAACACATAATGTAAAATTGACCACTTAACGATTTTTAAGTGTAGAGTTCAGTAGTGTTCAGGACATTCACATTGTTGTGAATCAGTTCTCCGGGACATTTTCATCTTGAAAATTTGAAACACTACACCCATTAAACAACAGCTCTCTTTCCCCCCTACCCCCAGCCTCTGGCAACCACCATTCTATCTGCTGTGTCTATGAATTTGACTAATCTAGGGATCTCGTATAAGCGAAATCATAGAGTACTCATCTTTTTGTGACTGGCTTATTTCACTTAGCATAATGTCCTCAAGGTTCATGCATGAGTTGGCATTTGACAGGATTTCCTTCCTTTTCAAGGCTAAATAATATTCCGTTGTATGTATATATCATATCTGGTTTACCCATTCATGTGTTAATGGACATGTGGATTATTTCCACCTCCTGGCTATTGTGAATAGTGCTGCTATGAACATGGCTGTGTAAATACCTCTTCAATGTCCTGCTTTCAATTATTTTGGATATATACCCAGAAGTGGGATTGCTGGATCACATGGTAGTTCTAGTTTTAATTTTTTGAGGAAACTTCATACTGTTCTCCATAGTGGTCATGCCATTTAAAATCTATAAGCCACATTTTTAAATGTCAGCTTTTATCAGAAAAGAAAGCATGCACATACCTCTGTGGCAGATTCCATTTTCTACAGATAGTCACAGTAGCATCTCCCCTCCCATATGCTCTTCTGCGATGTGAACCTCTATTCCCCTTATCAAGAGGTGGAGCTTCGGTCTCCAGCCTTTGAATCTGGATAGGCCCCGGTGACTATTTTTATGACCAATAGATTATGACAAAACGATGCTATGCCAGTCCTAGGCGCAGCCCCTAACTGTCTATTGGAACTCTCCCTGTCAGAACCAGCCACCACACTGTGAGAAGCCCCAGCACGTGGAGAGGCCACATAAAGGTGTTCTGGGTGATAACACCAGCTGAGTCCTTAGCTACAGTCAGCACACACTGCCAGCTATATGAGTAGGTATCTTAGGTGTCCAGGGCAGTTGAGCCCTCAGGTAATGTAGCCCTGGCTAACATGTGACTTGAACCACATGAGGGACCCCAAGGAAGAACCACCCAAGTGAGCCTTGTCACCAGAGAATCATGAGAGATAATCATAACTCACCTTAAGGCACAAATTGTAGGGTATTCTGTTATGCACCAATAGGTAGCTATGATACCTTCCACACATACTTGTTTTTCTTCTCTCTCAGTTGATTCAGAAGTTGGGCAGGGAAGCACATTGCTATTTATCAAGTCCCCCTCACATCTCCAACAATAAATTTTTCAAAATGAGAAGGAAAGACCTCCAGAGCAGAGGCAGTAGCAGGAAGTAAGTAGGGTAGACCAGAAATTATTGTTAGTGCCCCCAAACTAACAATAGGCGCAGGTATATAAACCCCACTCTTTCTAGAATGAAAAGAGCTTATTTCTATGTACTGAGTATGTGTAAGTCATGGGACAGAGCCAAGGGATGGGAAAGGGGACCAGCAATTAGAGGAGCCAAGTCGTCTTCCTCCACCACACTGGTCATCTGAATTGGGTATCTTGGTCACCGGTGGGAAAGGAGTGCTATGGTCCAAGAAATGCTGCAAAGAGGCATCTGCCTGTTTCCTCCACCAGAGCCTCATGGTGGCGATCAGAGGGGCATTGTCAGAGAAGGCAGTGGTATTTCCCAAAGCACCTAGAACATTTCAGTTTTCCAGCCCAGTGAGGCTACAAAAATTCTTCTGAGGACATTTTGCATGGACTCCTATCCTCAGAAGCCATTTCTGCTACTCCAACTAATCAAGCCACACTGTGTTTCAGGGTTTGTTTCATGGGAAAGAATAGTCTTCTTGTTATTTCATTAGGATTTAATGTTGGAGCCTGTTTTTAAAAAATTGTTTCTAACTTACTTTATTTTTTAAGGTATTCGTTCAGCTTGATACCTAATGTCTATAATCACAATGTATACAATAGCAATAAAATTTAATTTTACCAAGATGTTTGCTGCTTATTTTTATATGGAATTTTGTAAAATGACTGGAACTTTTAGGACAAATGTAATACTGATGTAAAAAAAAATGTCAATAATGCATGAGTGATGGCATGTTGTCCTCTCTCTACATTAAAAATCTTCCCCGTTTTTAGGCAGTAAACAATAATAAAGAAAACAAAATCATACCTTGCAAAATTCTCCTTCTCTTCACGGTTAAGCTCTTTAAGACCTTCATTTATGCGTTCCTGTTCCATAGCACGCTCTTCCTGTTCTTTTGCCTTTCGCTGCACTTAAGAAAGACAAATGTAATTTTTGGTAAATGGCTTTCTTCAGACAAGACTTGCTGGCATCCCTCTGGGCATCAATGCCATCCTGTCTTTAGAGAGGCAGAGCCTACAATCACTGGGCTGTATCTTAGGTCAATAGGGTAGAAGTAGTCCTCTCCAAAAAGGGAAGAAGAGGGTTTAGGTTCGAATGTGTGTGATCTACACAGATTTTTTTCTTAATCATTTTTCACTGAAAACCTATGATCAGCCTTTTTCAAACCAGGTTACCACTATTAGAACACTTCTTACCTTTCTCTTCTTGAGGACAAACAGTTCTGTTGTCAATTTGTGTTAACAAGAGAGTTTATTTATGACAAAATAAATACTGGAAAAGGCCTGAGTTTATTATATATAAGGTATTTATAAATTAAATTTTAAAAACATAAGCATCCAGTAAGGGTGACAAAATTACAAAGAAAACAGAGTTCACAAAAGAATAAATACAATTGGGAAATACACATCTGAAATGTACATCTTTGGCCCCCAAATCCACTTATAGGAACTTTTCTTAAATAATCATATATAAGCCAAGAAGAACTATATACAGAGATAGTAACCTGTATTCTAAAATAGTAGTAAAAAGATTCAAGACAATCTGAAGGTCCATTAATTGTGTTTAGGTAAAATAAATCACGGTCCATTTTTATAATGGATTTCTAGGCAGCATTACAAATTTTATAATTGAAGAAAAATGACCTAGAAAACTGTTTATGATAAGTGGCAAAGGCAGGCTGTAAAACAATATATTCAACATAAATCCTAATTTACTATATACATAGTAAAAATACTGGAAGGAAATACACGAAGTTGTGAATAGTAGCTATTCCTGGGTGGTAGAATTATGGTTGATTTTGTTTCTTTGTTTAAAAATGGCCCCAAATACTTAAATTTTCCATGTTGTCTCAATAGATTTTAAAACATTTATCATGGGTAAATACAGAAATTTGTTAGCTTATAAGCTTTTTTCTCATTTTCTTACAACTCCACCTAATATGGGCTTAACAATTTTCAATGGCTGTTATAATTCCTGGAGTGGAGAATCAATGAGTTTTCTCTTGCAAAGACAACTAGTGTGAAGTCTAATGGTACCCGAATGGTAAACATGTCCATCTTCTGCCTCTCCGGTTCACTGGGCTGGACATGGGACAGTGGAAATCTGAAGGTGGCAGTTCACCCTCTCAACAAATATTTCCTTTCGTGACCAAGTACTGTTTGGAGCTGAGGGCATACAAAGGTGTGCTAAGACAGGGATGTGAGCAAGCCACAGTGAGAGCCTCAGAAAGAGGATTTATTACGAATAGGGGGACATATTTGAGGAATGGGACATTTGAGCTGGCCTTGAAGGATTGCCTCGATTTCTCGAGATCAAAAGCATCATAAGCAGAGAAAACTACCCAAGTAAAGGTATGAAGGTCTGGAGACACCTACAGAAAGAAAAGAGGGGCAGGTAAAAGAGAGGAGGGGTGTGTGCTGTGCCCTATCTTCTCACTTCCCTTTATAGTCACTAAGGTGCACAGACCATTCAACAGACATACTGTTCCTTTAACCTTGAGAACATCTCCAACATGACTGCTAGAATCTGCTAGGATATAAAACTCTTCATATGTTTATACTCAATGTATTAAATTAGGTAAGTTCTACAAGGCAGGGCTCTTGCCTTAATCCTTTTTACATCCCTCATACCATTTTACATATAATACCTACTTAATAAATATTTTGGTTGCTACTTAAGTTGAATTAAGGCCCAACTATAATATTATTATAATTCATGTCCTTACGTTTTTCCTGAATTTGAAGTCTTCTTGTACACATGACCTCATTCACAAGTTGTCTCCTTGCCTCCTTTTCAAGTCTCAGCTCCTTGTCCTCCTCAGCCAACTTCTTTTCCTTCTCTGCCTCTAATACTCTGTCCAGTTCTTTCTCCTGAGCTCTCTCCTCCTCACGCCGCTGAGCCACATACTGACGGTATATCTCCTGTTCTCTTGCCATCTCTTCCTACACAACAGAAGAATCACCTCACGTTGTTAACTTGTAGGTGTGATGATGGTACAGAGGTTAAGTTTTACAACAATCTTTTAGAGCTACAATCCCAATTTTTTAAAACTACATACTGACACACTTATAGATGAAATATTCTCTCTAGGGTTTAGTTCAAAATATTCAAGAGTGGTGGTAGGGAACGGGTGGGACACACATGAAATACAGAATCGCCGTTCGTTGGTGGTTGTTGAAGCTAAGTGAAGGGCATATGGGCGTTTATTGTGTTATTCTTTGTACCTGTGCTTTATAATACATTTTTTAATAAGTTACTTCGAACACTTTCCCAAAGTGTTTTTCAAAGCAGTTCCCAGATAATTTTCAATTATACAGCTCTATCTGTATATTTATTTTCATTTAGGTAGGTTATGAAATTATAACCTGATAAACAAAATAAGTCATTACCACTATGATAGCACTGTTTCTGACTAGAAGCTCGTCACTTGATACTTTGATGATAGACCTTCCCAGCCTTAGCTATACTTTGAAATCACCTGGAAGCTTTAAAAAGTACCAAGGGCTGAATCTCACCCTGAGACTCCAATCTAATGAACAGCGTTTAAGTTCTCCAAGTAATTTTAATGTGCAGCTAAGGCTGTCAACTGGGCTTTGCAATGCTGGCATTTTTAACTGGCTTTTCTGTTATTCATGGTATTATACTTGGGCCGTTCCATCCAATCTCTGTCCTGACCTCTTTTGAGAATATCATAGATCTGGGGAAGCCCGGCAAGGTCTGAATTGTACCCTCAGAATGACTGGCATTCATAGTCTCATACTTGGGAGTAAATTTAAGAAAAGAAGTGCAAAACTCATACTCTGAAAACTAAGAAACTGAAAAAATAAGTGGAAAGACAACCTACATTCATGGATCAGAAGGCAATACTGTTAAAATGGCAACGTCTACATTTGATCTACAGATTCAAAACAATCCTTGTCAAAATCCCAAATGGTTTCCATGGAGAAATCGACAAGCTGATTCTAAATTCATATGGAAATGCAAGAGAGCCAGAAAAGCCAAAGCAATTTGAAAAAGAACAAAGTTGGAGGATTCACATTTCCTGATTTCAAATTTACTGCAGAGCTACAGTGATCAAGCCATATAGATACATGCTACTGGCATAAGGATGGACACATAGATTAATGGAATAGAACTGAAAGTCTAAAGATAAACCCTCAAATTCACCGTCAATTGATTTTGAATAGTGTACCAAGACAATCGTACAGGGGAAGAACAGTCTCTTCAACAAATGGTGCTGGGACAACTGATATCTACATGCCAAAGAATGAAGTTGGACCTCTACCTCATACCATACACAAAATTTAACTCAAAATGGATCAAAGGCCTAAATGTGAGAACTAAACCTATAAAACTCTAAGAAGAAAACACAGGACCACCATCTTCTTGACCTTGGGGTAGGAACACATTTTTAGATATAACACTAAAGGCACAAGCAACAAAACAAACTATAGATAAATTGGACTTCATCAAAATTAAAACTTTTACACTTCAAGGGATACCATCAAGAAAGTGAAAAGACAACCCACAAAATGAAAAATATATATATTTTTTTCAAATATAAAATACAAAATATAAAAGACAACCCACAATTTATGTGTAAGGGACTTGTATCTAGAACACATAAAGCACTATTACAACTCAATAATAAAGACAGTCCAATTAAAAATTGGGGAAATGATTGGAATAGATTTCTTGAAATTTCAAATAGGTTCAAATAGATTTCTCCAAGGAAGATATATAAATGGTCAATGAGCACAGAAAAAGAAGCTCAGCATCAGGAGGATGTAGAGTCATTAGGGAATGCAAATCGAAACCATAATAACAGATCACTTCAAACACACTAGGATGGTTGAAATAAAAAAGACAGACAATAACAAGTGTTAACAAGCATGTGGAGAAATCAAAACCTGTGTATACTGCTAGTGAGAATATAAAATGTAAAGCCACTTTGGAAAACAATTTGGCAAGTACTCAAAAACTTAAAGTTACCTTAGGACTTGTTAATTCTACTCCTAGGTATATGCCCAAGAGAAACAAAAACCTAAGTCCAAACAAAAATTTATATACGAGAATATTCACAGTAGCATTATTCATAATAGCAAAAAAATGCAAACAAATCAAATGTCTATAGATTGACAAATGGATAAATGAAACATGGTATATCCATACAATGGAGAATTATTCAGCCATATAAAAGAGGGAAGTATTCATACATGTTACAACATGGATAAGCCTTGAAATATGCTAAATGAAAGATGCCAGTCAAAAAGTCACATAATATATAATGCTATTCATAATAAAGTCCACAATAGCAAATCCAGAGACAGAAAATATATTAGTAGTCGCTTAGGAATGGGAGTAAGGAGGGGCGCCTGGGTGGCTCAGTCACTTAAGCATCTTCTTTTGGCTCAGGTCATGATCCCAGGGTCCTGAGGTCCAGCCCCAAGTTGGGACCCCTGCTCAGTGGGGAGTCTGCTTCTTCCTCTCCTCTCTGCCCCTCCCCGCTGCTTGTGTGCATTCTCTCTCAAATAAATAAAATCTAAAAAAAAAAAAAGGAATGGGGGTAAGGGGTGAGGAAGAGGGAAGAGCAAGATAATAAAAAGTTCTAAAATTGACTGTGGTGATGGTTGCACACTTATGTGAATATACCAAAAACCACTGAATGTATATTTGAAATGGGTAAGTCGTATGAATTATACCTTAATGAAGCTGTTAAAAAATAAAATAAAATGATCTAATGGAGAACAAAAAACTTAATAGCAAAAAAAAAAAAGGAAATCAAATAATTCAATTAGAAAATGGGAAAGAAATCAAGAAATGGGCAGAAGACATCAACAGACATTTCTGCAAAGAAGACATCCAAATGGCCAACAGACACATGAAAAGGTGTTCAACATCACTCGGCATTAGGGAAACACAAATCAAAACATCAATGAGATACCACCTCACACCAGTCAGAATGGCTAAAATTAACAA
>NC_138381.1:21952455-21973408 GCF_054177405.1 Leptonychotes weddellii | reverse complement strand
GTCATGATCCCAGAGTCCTGGGATCGAGTCCCACATCGGGCTCCCTGCTCGGCGGGGAGTCTGCTTCTCCCTCTAACCCTACCCCTCTTGCGCTCTCTCTCTCACTCTCTCTCTCAAATAAATAAATAAAATCTTTAAAAAATAATAATTAATTAATTAATTAATTTTAAAAAGCTGAATGTATGGAGAGTAGAATGGTATGGTTTCCAGGGACTGAGGTGGGAAAAATGAGGAGATGTTGGTCAAAGGACACAAACTTTCGGTTATAAGATGAGTAAGTAAGTTCTGGGGATCTAATGTAGAGTATGGTAACTATAGACAGTAACACTATATTGCATATTTAAAATCTGCTAACACAGTAGGTCCAAAGCTTTCTCACTACAAAACAACAGCAGAACCTCAGTGCCTGCATTATCCAATGATGTGTATAATTACCAAGACTTAGAGGCACAGCTACCGTGTATACCATCTTAAGGCCATACTTTACTATAAGTTAGTATGTCTAAATCATTTTTTCATTCACCAACTTCAGATTCTGTGTGTTTTTCTGATATCATTACCTGAATTGCTGGTCTAGTTTTTCAGCCACGAGATCTTGTCTCTCTTTTTCTTTCTTCTCTTTCAATAATCTGGTTTTATTTCTCATTCTATCTTTTTTCTCCTCAATTGTTTCTTCTTTCAACTGCATTTCAGTAAAATACCCACTTTCTTCTGATGCTAAAAGTTCACGTAGCCTAAAAAAAATTACAAAAAAAGTAAAACTGTCATGCCACATGGGCCGTTTTACTAACTGGTTTTTATTTACTTTTATTTATTTAATTAGCACATGTTTATTTTTATTTTTAAAAAAGATTTTATTTATTTGAGAGAGAGAGTGTGTGCATGAGCAGGGGAGAAGCAGACTTTCTGCTGAGCAGGGAGCCAGACAGGGAGGCTCAATCCCAGGACCCTTAGATTATGACCAAAGGCAGACACTTACCTGACTGAGCCACCCAAGTGCCCCCAAAGCACAGGTTTAATCATAAATTTTGCAAGGGAAAAATATCATTGCAGTCTTCTATAAAATAAGACTAGTCCTCATTTAAAGCAACAGAAACTGACATGCCATATTTTATTTGATCTCATACAAATTAGCTAATGTACATCTTCAACAAGAGTATGAACAGATTTTAACTAAAGTAACAAAATATAAAACAATATATTCTTTTGCTTTCTATCAAATGTGGGTTATTACAAGTGAAAATACAAACAGGCAGGAGCTATTGATTGGGTAAGGATATGACTATCTCAGCTATGATCCTTACTATAAAAATTTACTTGATTTTTGGTCGATCTTACATTAGGGTTTGGGGAATGTTTTATAGTCTGAAGCACCAGTTTGTGAACCTTACTTATTTCGTCTTTCTTCAGTGTTGATGATAAAACCTTGCATGGCATCCTTGATTCTTGCTTTCACAAGACTGTCCACAAACTTGCGATCATTGTGCTGGTCCCACTCAACTTTCAAGCGATCTCTCTCCTTTGACTTAATAGAAGCCAAAATAGCATGATGTTTCTGATGGCTGCGTTGGATTCTTTCCAGATGTTGCTCAGCCCCATGAACTTGGGGAGGCTTGGCTCTCTGAAAACAAATAATTATCACTTACAATCGATCCAAAACCGATTGCATATTTTCAACTAATCATGACCTCCACCAATACTAAATAAAATTGGATGTATCAAAGTAATCCTGCTACAGCTGCAAAGAGCTTAAGTGCCTAAGGTTTAACATGTTTGATTCTTTGAGCCTATACTTAAGATGTCATCAAATCAGTCTCAAATATTTCCTAAGTGCCACTTGAGTAAAAGTTCATGGAATTATAAAGTTAAAAATTTGAGCAAGACTCTAGAGATTATTTAGTCAAACTCAGAAACATTAAGTGATTTGTCAAAGTGCTTCCAATAGTCAGGGCAAACCTGTATAGAACAAGAATTAGAGATCTTCTAATTCCTGACCTTCATCTTGCCCCCCACTATCCCACATTGTTTCTCAGGGGTAGACAACATAGTTACCATCAAAATAATTTCAACTAGAAGAGGCTACTATCTCTAAGTATATAGGATATATATAATGAGTTGTGACAATAAAAAAACTCTCTACTGAGAAGGAAGGGAAGGAGGGAGGGAAGGGAAAAAAGGAAAAGAAAAAAGGGGAAAAAACTGATAGTAATGCTTTATTTCTCTTGTGCCCAGTTTAATGCAAGGGCAGTACTCCTGATATTTTGGGGTAATTTGAATTTCTACATTTTTTTAAATACAAACTTCCACTAAAAAGTTGGAAACGCCCTACTTTGAATACATATTGATATATTTAATAAAATTACATGGACAATCTTTCTCATTTCTGTATTCCTAGCGTTGAAGTATAATGCCTTACCACTGTTGGTTCTCAGTGTGAAGGAAGGAAAGAAGGTAGGGAGAAAAGGAGGGAGGAAGGAAACATTTCTGGGTAGGCTTGATGCAATTTCTGCTCCTCCTGGGGCCATCATGAAATCCACTGTCTTGAGCTTTGTATTTTCAAGCCAGTTTTATCAAGTCAAACTTAGGTGAATAGTGAGACTGCAGGATGCTGATTTACAAGTAACAAAATTCTTAACTCATATGGCAGAAAGTCAATCTGATAATTTACACTTCTAACATTACACTAACATCACTGTCAGGATTATCAAAATACTAGTGTTAAGTCTTGGTAAAGGAGACTCCTAGAAAAGAAAGAAAATCAACATTTGTAGATAGCCTGATGAAAAGATTCAAGGTACACATACAGGTACCTAGATTTAGCTGAACAAGATAAGACAGGGCTGAGGTGCATTGGAGACAGATGACGTTGGGGGTTATATCATGGTAGGTAGCTAATCCATATCAGAATTATTTAGAGCCTAGAGCCACTTAATTAACAAACTACTGTTCTCTAATATGTATGGCATTGTATGAATGAAGATTCAATGATAACGAAGTGGAAAAGGGTCAAGACTACACCTTGTTCAGGATACACACAGGAATTCAGGCTCCCAGTAGACATATGCGCTGAGAACCAAGCACCAAGGTCATCAAGAATCAATTGTCTTGAGTTGTCAGAGCAGGAACCTGGTTCTGAGGTACATTTTGACTGAAAAGATGAATGAGGGTGAGGGTGGTAAGAAATATCCTGAGTAGTAGCCAGGCTTCAGGAATCCCTTCAAAGCTTGGGGTATCCTGTATAGGACTCTGTAGTCAGGAAGGGCCCAGTGTCTGGAGGAGTAAGATATGAACTGGAGTTCTCTAACAACAAGGTGATACCAATCCATGCACAGTCTCAGTATTACTCAAAATCCACACTGTTTAACAGAAATATAATGTAAAACAGATCCATAGTTTAACATTTTCTAGTAGCTGCATTTTAGAAAGTAAAAAGAAACAGGAAGTTAATTTTAATAATATGTTTTATTTAGCCAATATATTCAAAATATTGTCATTTCAACATGTGACTCTAGGCACATTTCAAGTGCTCAAAAGCCATGTATGGCTAGTGGCTACCATATTGGACACTGCAACTCTAAACCATGCTAAAGGCAGGAGAACATAGGATTTAATCACTACCTTGTGTTTCCAAGGTCACTGAAGGCTCTGTCACTGTAACATGTTAAATTACAGTTTCTAATGAGAGAGTTTACAGTTTGTATGTCTTAAAGAACAGTATTTTACAGTCTAGGTTTAATTCTGGCCTCTACCCATAACAACTGTGTGATTTTAAACAAGGTACGTAATCTCTTTGAATCTCAGTTTTCTCACCTGTCAAAAGAAGCAAAATAAATGTGCTCCTAAAAAACTATTTTGAGAATTAAATAACTGGGTCCCTAAGCAGCACTCACCACGTAACTGCTCCTTTAGTTCTCCGTTACTTCAGACGTTACATCATTTATTGCTTTCTCCTGGAGGAATTGTTTAGCATCAAGTCTCATTTCTGGTGGCTTTAATTCTTCCCCCACCGCAACGCTGCTATCTCTAACATCCATACTTCTTATCACACTCTGACATCTGAGATGCACAACGCTGACTTTTCCCTTTTCCTCTTTATTCTTCTATAAGCTCAAAGTATTCAGTTGGCCTGCTTCTCTGGTTTGGTGGTAATTTTTTTTTTTTCATGTTCCTTATTTGTTCCCAACACAAGTAATGGCACTCGAACAATAGCCCAGTCCCTGAGCTGTGTTGGGATACAGAACCCAAAGTAGATGAGTTTCTGTCCCTTATGAAATCTGCCTATAATTACCACCTTGAACCCTACAATCTGTAGAAGCCTCCAATGTACTGATTTCCAGACCCAGAACCTATACAGTCCTTGGACCCAGAGAAGAGGGAGTAGGTCTGTAAGTGGACTGAGAATTGCTATGTGCACTGTGGTACATAATAAAACTGCATCCTTCATTATTCCTGTTATTTCTTCCACAAAGTACCATCACAGACATATAGCACGTGATTATCTACCATGTTAGCCTTTAATGGTTTATGCATGAACAAATTGTTTCTGCAATTAGATAATAAGCAACAGGAAGGCAGGGATCATACTTTTAATGAAGAATAAACCTCCCAGGGTCATTGTATTTACCCCTGTATCTCCCACAGTGCTGTGGACACAGCAGGGGCTCAAGTAATACCTCTATAATTGCCTAATTACACATGAAGGTTTTCTAGCCTGTAGAAACTTGTAGGAACAAAGGAATCTAGGTGCATAGACCAAGTGTCTGCGGTTCTGAGCAAAACCCATCAAATTCTGCAGCACATAGCATTCTCCTGGCCTACCACCACCCCAGCCCTAGAGGCAACCAACTGTCCTATTGCCAGGCCTGCAGGGACACTTCTGTTACAGTTGAGTTGGCACAGGAAGGTCACTGTAACTGCTCACAACCCCTCACAGCCCAATCCCCCTTCCATACACAATTTCCCTGGGAATGCAGGACCAGCCCAAGATTCAGACACAGCTGAATCACCACCAGCCAAGACCCGATTTCCTGCCCTGCCCCAGCCCAGCACGCTTTGTGTGACAGCCATGCCACATCACAAGGGGACAGACCTCCTTTGGGTGTCTTGGAGACTGAAAACTCTCAGTATCCCAAGTGGTGATTCTACAAATACAGAATCTAAATATAACTGGTGTGAGGTGGGGGTGGGGGGTGGAGGGTGGGGGGTTGAGGAACAGAGTACAGGAACTAGGTGAATGGCCTTATCCTTCCTTCTTTCAAAATTCAACCCACCGCACAAGGCACCTGCTCCCCTTAAGAGAGCCCCGGCTGGGGCCCGGTTGGGCTCGGCTAGGCCTGGAGTGCAGGGAGATGCAGAAAGCAGTAGGGTCCCGCACACACATCCCGTGCTTACCACGATCACCACTTTGGGAGTGGGGCCCTTAACCTCCCGCTGTACGATGCCAAATCGCTGGCTGTACATTTTCGAGTCCCTCGGGATGGGGGCGGCGTCCGCCGCGGTTTCCCCAACAGTGGAGACCTGCGGGACCAGCTTCCGCAATGCAGAGGTCTGGTTGCCATGGTGCGCCCTGCAGGGTGAGGGGCAGGTGGGAGGGGCCGAAGTCGGTCCCGTCACCATGGTGACCATAGACGCCGGTGCTCGCAACTTCCTCCCGGAGCCGAGGAGCTGAGTCTGCGCGGTCCTCACCCCGCCCTTGGCCAGGCCTCCGGCGACCGCGCTCCCTTCCTCTAGGGTTCATCAGAATAGCAGAAATAAGCCTCCTTAACCCGAAGTGAAGGCGAAGATCTAATTACATTCCATTGACTTTGCTATTTATATCCTGTAATCAGCTTAAAAGCATGAGAAAAGTTAGTGGATACTCTGTGGGAAGGTTAAATGTTGCGGGCATTTTTAGGTGAATCTTGATGATGGTAATAATCATCCCATGACAACCACCTTATATTTGTGTAGTTCTTTACGGTAATTTGCAAGGTATTTTCACACATAAAACCCTTGGACCTCACAAATGTCTTACAGGGTTTATGGAACAGCAGGTGTTATTATCCTCATTTTCCAGCTAAGACAAGGCCTAGAGAGCCTGTCTTGTCAGCCCACCCAAACCAGTAATGATAAATCTGTTACTAGCATCTTCCTACTGCACTGGGCAGAAACCACAGCTGACTCGGGGTACCCTAGGATGGGGGACAGATCAGATGGCCTAAGAGGGCAATGACATGACCTGGCTGGGCAAAATAAAGACCAAGAGTCTGAGGTACGGTTCACAGTAAACCAGGGTGAGGACATGGATGGGAAGCGCAGGTAATGAGGCCCTGAGAATCCGTATCTGAGGGGAACAGGCAACACAGCTCAGGGAACCTAGAAGGCGCCCTAGGCACAGGTGGAGCCCACAGCTGTACTTCAGTCAAGAGCAAGGTGGTAGTAACTAAAAGCCAATTAAGAATGACGCTTTGGTACTCTATTCTAAAGTGGGGGCGAGCACAGAACACTAGAGCGTAGAAAAAAATCAGAACCTTGTCAGTCACTGACATCTAACAATAACCAAAGTACAACTATTGTGTATACCGTCGCAAGGCCGCAATTTACTGTAAATTAGCATTCCTTAATCATTTGTAATCCACCCACTTCGGATTTTGTATGCGGTACGTTTCTAGATTTGGATTCCATTTCCTGAATTGCTGGTTCAGCTTTTCAGCCACAAAATAATGTCTCTTTTTTCTCTTTTTAATAATCTCTTTTAATAATTCTCATTTTGTCTTTTTTCTCCTATAATGCTTCTTCTTTCAATTGCAGTTCGGTAAAATACTCATTTTCATTTACTGCTAAGAGTTTACGTAGCCTGAAACAAACAAAAAAGAAAGAAATTAGAGGTCGTCTCGGTTCCCTGGACAGAGTCCTGAGGGTCAGTTCCTTGATCTTCGAGTCCCACGGGCGACTGGCCCGCTGGTTGGTCTTTGTGGAACCACCCCTCACACCACACCCTTGGGAAAGAAGGGAGGCAATGAAAAAGCCCTGTCAGGCGCGGGGTTTGGGAAAAGCAGCAGAGATACACGAGAGCCAGTCGGGCACCCCAGAGGTCGTACAGCCCGTAGGATCCCGTCGAAAGGAGTTCGGTGACGGGGGAAGCCGACCCTTGGCGACACTTTGCTGCCCTCGAACGTCCCAGCGTCGGTCCAGAGCTCGTCGTGCTGCACCCTTACCCCGGGCGTGCCCCGTAACTTAGCTCCAGTTCGGTTTTGCCTGTTTTACCACTACGTGAAGAAGAAGAGTCGGCTTTCCTCCCAGCCCGGCCAAGGATTGGTGTCTCAGCCGGGCGGAGGCCACGCCCCCGAGCCGCCCCGGCTAGGGGTGAGGGGCTGCGTCTCCCGAGAGCGGTGGTGGGCTGACCGCAGCCCCGGCGCCCCCTGGCGGGCCTATTCGGAGGGTGGAGGGGCGGGGCCGGGACCAGCGCCCCGCACGGTGAGCCTATGCCTTCAGCCAAGCCCCAAGGCCTGGAGAAGCGATTGGCCCAAGGTCCTTGGACAGAACCTGACCCTGATCTTGCCACCCACCATCCCACTTTCTCAAGAGTCAACACTGTTACCACCATCAAGACACTCCCCAAAGAAACACTGAATATATGAAACAGTAAACGGGACAATAAAAATCATTTTAAAATAATTTTAAAATAGAACAGCTCAGAGATAGAAACTATTTATATTATTTCCAATTCCTATTGTGCCCCAACAAGGTTCACGCAAGGGCTGTCCTCCCAACAGTTTCCTGAATTCTATATTTTCACCATTAAATTCCATGATAAAGTTGGATATCCATTCACCATTGTAATACATACTGATGTATTTAATAAAATTGCATGGACTATATCTTTTTCATTCCTGTATCCCAGTATAAGTACAGTGCCTACCATGGGCCAGGTTCTCATTACTTGAATGAATGACACAAAAATAGCCGAGACCAGCCAGTTTTTTTCTGGGTGGGCTTGACAGTATTTCTGTACTTGCTGGGGTCACCATGAAATCCATGGTCTTCAGCTTTGCATTTCCAGCAACGTAGCTTTATCAAGTTATCCTCAGGTGAGCAGTGAGGCCCTTGGGAGCTGATTCATGGCAGGGTGGCTTTGTAATGTGTCACCTTGACTAGGCTACGTTTCCCAGAACTCCCTTCCCCGTATGCTTCCGGTTAGGATGGGCCACAAGAGACATTTTGCATGGTAACTGGAGGACAGAAGTGAAGCAGCAGCATACTGTTTTTACACTCGGAAGATTGGTGCAGGCGCACCAGGCACTGTTGCAGTTCACACATGTTGTCACTTATCTGCTGGCTCACCTCGTTGGTGTGGGGCAGCAGTCAGGCCTGCAGTCAGGCCTGCAGCTGCTCCACTTTCCCTGGGATCTTCCTTCAGCTTCTCTAATTCCTGGGCAGGATGAGTATTTAACTCTGTGTTGAAGGGCACCAGCTTCTTCTACAGGACACCCACATCATCGAAGTTGGAGGTGCTGAGACACCGACATGGGTTCTAGTCCATCCTCGCCGGTTCCAGCTCTTGCTCGTGCGCGCCAAAGTGTCCTCCGTCTCCCACACTTTACATCCATCTTCCCTTCCCGATTGCCTGCCCTGCAGACTTCAAGCTCCAGCATTAGATGCAAAGACAACAGCCTTACAGAGACTGTTTACTCAGCTCCCACTACTGCATAAGCTCAAATCCCTATTAAGTCCCTTAAAATATACATATACATATATATACACACATATATATACATATATATATATAATCTTTATATTAGTGGTGCTGCTTTTCTGATTGTACTGTGATACACACCGTAACCAGACTCTTAGGAGTCTGAATGCCAATCAAATAAATTTCATATAAGACATCACAGAATACTAGGGTTGGGTGGCTGGGTCCTGGGAAGAACAAAACAATACCAGAAAATTACCCAGTCTTGTCTCTAGCTCAAGAAGGTAAAGCAAAGGAAAGAGCAGAGAGGGTAGCAGAAAGGGTTAACAACAGGGAAATGTCTAATCTACATCTGAATTATCTAAAGCTGCAGGGCCTGGACTAGAATAAAGCAGGGGAGATACAAAGGCTACAGAATTTAAGGAGGCATGCACTCAGTCACAGCCCTGTAAAGCTGGCTGTAACAAACCACAGGTCTAAACTTTTTGGCACTTTATGAAGAACTGGGAAGTGAGGCGGGATTGCATCAAGACTGGCCCTTATGTAGGACTTGAAGCAGGAACTCGGACCCCTAGTAGAGACGGGCCAAGGGCAGAAACCAAGCACAAAAGTCATCAATGGGCAGGGGAGGCAAGTTGTCAGCAAACCAGGCTGGCAGCTTTACTTCTGAAGACTGCTTTGGCTGAGGAGAATGAGGGCAACAAGGAGAATGGACAGTGACCCCTGGGGAAGGACGTCTGTTAGTGTCTGAGGAATATTATGCAACACCTAAGGCCTCAGAAGAACCCAGTCTCTTGAATGCATGAGTGCTGTGACAAGGTGACCAAATCCACACAGCCTTGGCACTCCCTAAACCACGCTAGAGGCAGCAGCGTAAGCGATTTGTTCTGTTTAGGGTAATCCACTTTGTTTTCAAGGTCACTGGAAACTTCTGTTACTATAATATTACACATTATTGGATATAGGATTACAGCTTACAGTTTGGTGGCTTAAAGAACAAGGTTTTTACAACCTGGGGTTTTTTCTAGGCTTACTGGTATTAGCTGTTTGACACTGGACAAGTTATTTAATTTGAGTCTTGTTTTCCATATGCAAAAATGGGCAAAAATTATTGTCTTCCTAAAAAGATTGGAGAACTAAATAAATTATATCAGTAGGAGGAACTAACCAAATAGAGTTCCTTTCCTCGTTTATTCACATTACACTTTCCAATGCTGTCTCTCTGAAAAAATGGAAATGTTCAGAAACACCGCCAGGTCTCATCCAGAAGCCATTGAAAGATTATTCATGAAGATGGCTTGTATAGGCTGTTTTGTGGTGGCTTTTACATCCCCTCTCCACCCCAGATCCCCTACCTGTAATATCCACACTTCTTATCACAGTCAAGCTCCCGGGATTTGCACCAGTTGGAGCAGATGCAACAACTTTCTATTCTTTCTCTTCCTTTCCTGCTTACTTCCGCTATAAGCTCAAAGTACTGAATAGGCCTGCTTCTCTGGTTTGGTGGTAGGTTTTTCCAGTTCCTATTGAATCCTACATAAGCCCCTCGGTCTACAGTCCAGCCTCTGAGTAGATCAGTGTTCTCTCATAAAGCCAGTCTTTAAATATCACCTTGAATCCTACAGTCTGCAGAAGCCTCCAGTCTACTGCTTTCTAGCTCCAGGTTTTTTAAGGTCCTTGGACCTAGAGAAGAGGGAGCAGGTCTGTATGTTGAATGAAGTTCGCTCTTTGCAAAATGGAGCATCACAAAACCATTTCCTAGTATTCTGTGCCCACCATCCATTTCCCCATAATTATCCCTTATCTCTCTTCTCACTTTTAAAATATTCCATTACAAACAAGGTAACACATCATTACCTTCTCCGTTAACATGTAATGATATCACACATAGGGAAACTGTTTCCTCACTTAGATGATAAGTTCCCTGAAGGCAGGAATCCATGTCTCCTGAAGGATAAGCCTTCCAGGGTCATTGTATTCACCACTGTATCTCTCACACTGCAGAGTACCCAGCAGGTACTCAGTCAGTACCTCTGTAATTGCCCAAGGCAGATGAAGGAGTTTCTGGCCTGCAGAAACTAGTTTGTGGGAACAAAGGAATCCAGGTGCCTAGGCCAACAATTTATGTTGCCTGTGTCTGGGGCTGTGTGCACAGCCTGTGAACATTCTGCAGGAGGCAGCATTCCCGTCCTCCTCCCGCCAGCCCTGTCCTTAGGGGCAGCTATCTTTCAACCTATTGCCAGGCCTGCACGGACAGTTCTATGGAGCAGCTAAAACTGTTAATAACCTCAACAGGCTCAGGAAAAGCTCAAGAAACACAGCCTGACCCCATCCACAAAGGATGTTCTAGGAGGTGGAGGACTAGCCTGAGATCGCGCAGTTGCATGTGGACCCAGATCAGAGCCATCTCAGGGCCCAGATCTCCTGCCCACCCACCACTGTCCAGCCCACCTGTCATCTATTCGAGACTCCAGAGGCCTTCAAGACCCCAAATGATGATTCTCTAAATAAGAATTTATATATTAAACTTGACCCCTTCTGGATTTTCTTAGGAAGATGTGGACCAGGCTTTTATAATTTTCTTTCAAATCTCATCACAAGGAATCAAGTCCTCACCCTCCACTGACCCCTGTCCCTCCCCCCACCCCCCCACATACACCCAAGGAAAGTCCTGACCTAAATCTCAGGAGAAATTTCTAAGGTCCTGCACATAACCCCTCACTGATCATGATCAACGCAGTGATATGAGCCTTTACCTCCCACTGCATCATACCAAATTGCTGACTCTACTTGTAAAACTCAGGGCCCACATCTGACCAGCACCAACCCCATACCACCCCTCACTGTGCGGGGCACACCTTGGCAACCAGACTGCTGTGTCCCGGAGGCGGGTTCCACCCAGGCTGAAAATCTCGGTGATCTGGGGAAGAATTAATATCATGGGTCATCATGGCCAACAGGGCTAAAGCAGGCTCAGGGCAGGGTGAAGCACCCCCCAGCACTGACCACGGGTGTGCCAGCCCCTCCTGCCTCCTCCTCTGGTGCCGAGTCGGAGGCGGAGTCATCCTTGCTCTCTTCCTCCTTGTCCTCCTCAGGGTCCAGTGGCTCTTGTTTCACAGGTGGCAGGCCTGGGTCTACTGCCTGGGAGAGGTGGGAAACAGGCAGCAGTCAGAAGGGCAGGGTTGGCCTGAGGAAAGAGTCTCTTATCAACCAACCTGTTCGTGTGCTGACAAATCCCACTTCCGTCACACTTCAGCCCAGAAAATCCATCTCTCAACCTACAAACCTTTCCCATTCCTCAGAGAATTCCATTTTTCTGTTAGCTGGACAGCAAAGCAGGCAAAGTTAGTTGCCTGGGGAAGGTGGGGCACGTGCCAGACAGGTGGGGTAATTTTATGGTGAGGCTGCAATCAGCACATCTATTGCTCTGCTCAAAGAACCACCATCATTCTGCTCACAGACTACCCATCACTGACCCCCACCTTGCTGGGGCAGCCAGACAGCAATACAGGAGAAGTCAGGATGGCTGTGCCCGGTGTCCAGTCTTCCTGGGCATCCGCCTTCTCTTGCTTCACCTGGGGTAAGGCCACAACCCAACTCAGGCCAGGGCACTGGGCCTCCTGTGTGAAGGAGGATTGCGGCAGACTTGGTCCCAGCTTCCTGGCACAAGGCTGGGTAGGGCTGGGAAGGGCAGGAAAAGATGGGACCCTCACCTGCAACAGGGCTTCTGTGGAAGCTGCAGCAGGGCCAGGCACCTGCACAGGACTGCTTGCACCTTCCCGTAAGAACACAAGATCGGTGCCAGGTGGGGGTAGCACAAAGCCACTGCCTGTTTCCTGTTTCATTGGAGTCTGGGCACGGCCTGATCGGGCTGTGGGTGTGGTCAAGGAGGTCTTCAGTATCTGCCCCAGACGGGGCCGTCGAGTAGAGCCAGGTCTCTTTCGACGAGAGTAAGGTGGGGGCGGCCCTGCCCCATCCTCAGATCCTGCCCAGACACTAGGCAGCAGACGCTTCTGAAGAAAGACAGGGTGTTATGGCCATCTGGTGCAGTGACCAACTCCACCACCCTGTCCTGATCAATGTGCCTGCTAATCCCCATTAGTTCCAGCACAGAACCTACTTACATAGGAGGCCCTCATCGTTGAGGCTGCTGGTCTCCAGTTAGCAATGCCAGTGCCACCCAGATTCTTCATTTGCCCCAGCACAATGCTGGCTAATCTTTGGCTGAACCTACTGCCCTGCCCACTCCTCTGAAGATGCACAACCCATCTGGCCTGCCCCACCCACCTACCAGGCCTACCCACCACTCCCAGGCACTGGGGGCCCTGGATCAACTTGTCCCACCTGCCTGACCCTTCCTGCCCCACCCACCATGGCAAACTGCAGGCATTGGCGCCAACGACACTTCTGACGCTTCTGGTTGCTGCCCCCAAATTTGGGCTTGTCACAGCAGAAGTCGCAGTGGCCACAGTCCATCCGGCGTAGGCAGGCTGCACAGGCCCCACACTTGCGGTTCTGCCGACGATTCGTGTAAGGCTGCTGGGGGACAGGCAAAAAGAGCGTTGCTATTACTGGCACTATTCCAATGCTGCTCCTGTTGCCCCTTCACTAGCCTCATCAGAGGGAACCAGCTGTGCACTGGGCTTGGTCACACCTCAGCATCTGCTAGTCCAACACCAGGCACTATCATTGTATCGGACAGTGCCTGATACCATCAGGCACTCCAACACCGTATCCGTCACGTCATCTGCTAGACCAGTGGCTACCAAAGTCTTCGACCCCCACCTTCAGCAGAATTTTGCTGACCCTCTATAGTTGCCTCCATTGTGCCTGCTGTATCTGCTCAACCTATGTGAACTCTCCTCACTACGCTGACATTTCCTCTATTAGCCCCACCAGCGCACTGATTCATCTGACGTTAGGTACTGTTGCTGCACTTGTCCATCCCATATTAGTCCCTCCCCCATTGTCTGCTCACCCCCTGCTAGTACCCATTACTCTGTCTTGCTGTTCCCCTATTAGGCCCACTGCAGCAGCTGCTTCTTTGGGCTTAACCAAGTGCCCTGGGAGGGTCTAGGTTTGTCCATGTAGGGTAGGGCCACTCACTAGCTCGTCCTCGTCTACACAGTAATAGATGAACTCGGCAGGTGGCGAGGGGGCCAGGGCTCTGGGGTGCTGCAGAGGCAAATGGGGTGGGGTCAGGGCAGGTACTGGGAAAGGTTAGGGTTGTGCCTTCCCCCTGCCCACCAGGGCCTCACCAGCTCTGGGGACTCTGGAGGCTGTGATGGGGGAACTGGAGGCAGTGGCTGGGCTCGCGGGGGGCGCCGCCGAGCAGCCATCTTGGAGTCACAGCCTCCTCTGCGGCGGCTACGTTTACCCTGGGAGAAAGCCAGAAGAGCAGTTTAGGCTTGGTGGCACCAAGCAGACACAGGACCTACCCCCCAAACCCCCAAGAGGAGTGCAGAAAGCATGCATGGGACAGGCAGGCAGAGTGTGGGGTGCGGCACTCACAGCAGGGGGAGCCACAGCTAGGGGAGGGCGTCGTTGACATCGCTGATGGTGGCGACGGAGACGGTGGGCAAGGTGCTGGCAGACAGGGGCAGGTAGGTGGGACCAGGGAGTTGAGCATGGGGCGAGGGAGAAAAGAAGACATGAGGTGGGCAAGGCTGGGAGGAAGCAGTAGCAGCAGTAGCAACTTTAACAGCAGAATGGGTTCTGCCCCAGCCCTGGCCCCAACAGCGCTGGCCCCTCCAGCATGACTTACCCGTAAGCAGCGCCGCTGGACACACCTCCACTGGCGCCTGAGACCGGGGCGGGGAGGGCGAAGGCAGACTCGACAACGGCCACAGTCCTCTCGGGTCTGACAGCCCCGGCACACTCCACACCCTCGGCTCTGTTGGGGGGATTGGAGGGGGCAGAGGCATGATGCATGGGGCCAGTGCTATGAGAGCCAGGGGCCAGGGTGAGCCATGGGCCTACCCCACCTGCCCAACTCACCCTTTCCACAATCCGGAGGCACCGTCTCTGCTCACACTTGCAGAACAGCCCCGAGGCCACATCATGGGGCAACTGCAGAAGGCAGGTGGAGCAGGCCCCGCAGTCCTCGGTTACCCGGCAGGCCGCGCACTCCCCGCAGCCCACACGCTGCCAGGAATGGGTGGGGCGAGGTCACAGGCCCAAACTGAGTTGCTCCAGATGCGCTGCCCCTTACATGTCTGTTATTAGCCCCCACTGCCGTGTCTAGTAGTCCACCACTTGCCTCATCACTGTATCTGACAACTACTGATTAGCTGCCATCAGAGGCTATCCCCAATGTCTACCAGTGCCCCGTTAACCTCATCGCTGAATCTACTGACACCCCATTAACCCATTACTGTCTGTTGACCAAAGCTAGCTCCCTACAAAATGACTCTGACACCCTGTGGATCCATCACCATTCCTTCAGATCCTCCACAAGCCCCCATCACATCCTGCTCCCACCGCACACTTGTGAGGAGGAGGCAGGTCGTGCTTACCTTAAACATCCTTTGCTCCCGGTTGAAAGCAATTCTCTGTGCTGGAGAGGAAAAAAGAGAAGTGGACAAGAAGCATCAGATATCTAACCTCACCCACTGCTGCTGCCCTGATGTCCACCATTCAACCTCTAGCCCGACAGTGGTGTCCTAACCTGACATCAGACCTGCTCCACTCCTGTCTCCCAGGGCCCTGGGGGCCACTCACCTCGGCAGTCCTTGCATAATGTCTTGAGCCGCTGTCTTCGGGTACCATCTCCTGAGAAGCTGATTCCACAGTTCTCACAGCACCTGGGATGGGAAACATGGGTGTGGGGCTCTGACTGCACCCCAACCACAACCCTTACCCTCTTGGCTCACTTTAGGCCAACACTCACCCAGGAGCAGGGAGTGAAGCTGGGGCTGTGTCAGCATCAGCCTTGGTCTCATCTCTTGGGGCCTCCTTCCTGACCTCACCCTTCTGGGGTCCAACCTGACGTTTCCGAGTCTTGGCTGGCCGTGAAGGCTTCTTCCGCTTCCTGCTAGGGACAGCTAAGGACTGGGGCTGCAGATGAGAGGGAAAGAAGGAAGAGATCAGTGGGTGGGTGTTAGGTGGCTCAGTTACCCCTGCCTGGGTACCCAACACTGTGTAGTACCTTGGGGGCTGGATAACACAGAATGCCTTGTTTGAAGTCAAAGAGGGTGAGGTCGCACGCAGGGCCCAGGTATCGGGTCAGCTCAACTTTGCTTCGGATCCTGTCTCCTGTGGGGCTAGGGATGGGCCAGGATGGGTTGGTACCTGGGTGGAGCCATGGCCACTCCACCCACACAACCCTCCCACTGGGCTGGTGAACAGGCTTGCAGGGCTGGCAGGGGATACAGGAAGCAGCTTGGGATTGGCATGTAAGCCCTGACCAGGTCTTACCCCAACTAAGCCTGCATAGCAGAAATACAAAATGTGTACAAATAACAGTGTATATGCAAATATAAATAACTAACATAAACATAAATACTATACATTTATGACATATGCTACTACTTGCAGTCTACGTAAATAAAAATAAATATGGGTAGAAATACCAATACCTTAAGTAATATATAAATACATTAGTGTCATGTACTAAACATGTAAAAACGCAAAAAAAAAAACTCTTTAAAAATACACACACATACAAGCACATAAATATAAATACAAATATATGCATAAACATACAGATGCAACTACATACAAAACAAAGTAGGAATAACTGATATTGAAAGAGAATACTCCACGGGTCTCTAGCATTTCTGCATGTCTTGCAAGAGAAGCACTGATAATCCTTTGTTATGAACTATCTTTTCAAGGATGTTTGTACAGCAAACAGCCTTGGAAGATAACAGATAAGTTCTCCTTCCAGAGCAGAGGGAAGGCATCCTACTATCCTAACATTATAAAAGACTGGATTCCGTAAGCTCAAGGCTCCTTTCCTACAATCCAATGCATGGGCAGATGCTAGTTAGCCCTCTGCAGGTCACCATATGGGAACTGGTGTTTGGGGAACCGACATGAAAATAATGACATTCTGGATACTGCTGTTACTGTGAGTAATAAACTATCTTTCATTTCTGACCCAGGAGTCTCGTATATCCTACCAGCATCCACAAAATTGTGACATACTTGTTATCTTGCCCTAATTAGGATAAAACCTCTAATCTTGTATGGTTCTTAATAACAGCACTTAAAAGTATAAATTTTGACAGGTTCATACAAGTTGTGATTATGTGGATAAACATACAATTAAGTACAAACACTATCATTTATGATTTTACTATATTTCTCCAGGAAAAGAGCAACTTAGATACAAAGAAAAGTTCAGGAAAAATGCAGTAAATTCAATAACTGTATCACTAATATATCCTAAAACACCTTAGACCCTTAAACGTAAATAGTATATAAACACGTATATTCATGTATTAATAGCTGATTCTCATTCGTGGTATATTGTATAAAGTCACGTTAAACACTGAATTGGTGAACATAGAACCTCTTCTCCTAGGGAAACTACAGGTTAGCTTCCTGCGAGCCTCAGGTGACATTTCTGTCAACTGATCAATGTGTAACCTTGTTTTATGTATGGCCTTTCAATAATTTAAAGCCAGGAGCTTTGGAGTATTGTTATATAGGTACTTTTGACAAGATCCTTGTAAAATAAGCCAGTCTCATCAGGTTTGAAAACCTATTCTTCTACGTGACACTTTTCCCATGTAACACTTAACAGGTATTTTTAAAATTCCTCTGCAAACTCTTGGTCTGCAGAACTACCTTGTATGCAAATTTAACATTTTTCACGATGTATCACCTTTTGAAACATGTGAGCCAGTCAGCACTAGCTGAAATAGGTTTAACATTTTTCTAACCGGGGGTAACACAACCGCCAATGTCCCTGGCTTTCAGCTTCTCACTTTGTCCACTACACTTTGTTTTACTGGTTATTATCTTATGGATCTTTAAGTTTAGCCCTTTTCCCACCTTTTCCTTAGCTTCGTTACATACTATAGATGTTACTTTAGCATTTTCCAGAAATTGGAAGTTGGACAAATTGGAAAATTTCCTTTTCTTTTTCTAGATGTACCACATTTTTGATTCATTAACATTGCACTCACACCTAACAGTACAACAACTCACACCTGAAATTTATTTAATGTGTATTTTCTCCTTGTAGCACATCACATTTTTCTCCTTACAGCCCATCACAGACTTCTTGCACTTAGAACAACAGACAGCACTTCAGCACTATGCTGCGGGCCATTCTAAACACCAAAATCACCAATAAGAAGTACAAAAATGTGAAAAACATGGCACGAAGTAGACCACGAAAAGGACACTTGATTACAGCAAAAGAACTGAATAAGAAAGCCTCATTCAACCTCAGCTGGGAATGCGTGTATCAGGCAGGCAACTTAAATTTTTTCCTGTTCTGTGCATATCTATGAAAGACCATGAAAATACAGGGAGTAATGACTTTAATACAAATTTTAGCAAGCAGGCAAATTTGCAAATATGGAATCTACAAATAATAAGAATTGAATATATATGCATAATTTTAACCCACCCACAAAATTAAACACACCCCCTGATTTCACCCTGCTTAACCAGGCTCAGCCCTACCCATGACTCTGTCCACAACCCACCCAGTACCTCTGGTAATAGGTGTCTGAGCGTCCACAGGTGGCACCTGACTTTCGAAAGACCTCACGGCGCTTCCAGCCAGGGCCCAAGGCTGGGCAGTCCAGCCAGTCCTCAGCCATGGGAGCCAAGGGAAGGAGCAGCGGCCTGCAACATGGAGGGGGCAATGAGGAAAACTGAGGCTCTAGGAGAGGACACGTTGTGCCCTAGACCCACAAACTGCTAGTATTTATTAGTGCTTGTCCAAGACCTGGTATTTACCATAAGCAACTGACCAATATAAGAGAAATTCCCCTTTCCCATCTCATTCTTCCCTGTCCTGGGCCCAGAAGCTTGTCATTCCTCCCTCTTCCTGACCTAGCAGCCCCATCTTCAACTTAAGAGTCCCGATCCTCAACCCAAAGATCCTCATTCCTTACTCAATGTCCTGATTCCCAATTCCCTGTCCTTGGCCTGAGAGCCCATCACTTCTCCCCTCTGCCAACCTAGGAACCTCTCATTCCTCCCAGGAGACACTCTGTCTTTAACCTACTGGTCCCCACTCCTCCCCTTTGTCACCCTGAAACCTCCATACTCCCCATCCTCAGCCTGAGAGGTCCTAGTCCTCCCAACATCTGCCCCATTCTGCTCATCCTCAGACCAAGGTCCCAGTACTCTACCTCAGTGTTCTGACCTCCCATTCACTCTCTTCATTGACCCAGGAGTCCCCAATTTCTCTTTCAGTCTTTTAGCCCTCCCATTCCTTCCCTTTCTGATGTCCTCTCATCACGCTACCTCAGGGCTATTGCCTCAATTTCCTCTGTGTCCTCTGCCAGAAAGCCCCCAGCTTATCCATCTCTTTACCCTAAATAGCCCCTCACTCCTTCTGTTCCTCAGCCTGAAAGCCTCCTCCTCCCTTATTTTCCCTCTCTGTCAGTGTTCTGAGCCACAAGACCTCACCAATCTCAGTCCCTCAACCTTATTCCTCTCGTCTTCAGGTATAAAGTTTCTTCATTCCTTCCCTTCAGTGTCCCTTATTCTTCATTCCTCTCATCACCCTGAGATACCCTGACTTCTCCCCTCAGCATGCTGAACCCACCCCTCAATCCTCCCCGTTTTTGTCCCAAGATCAAGCCATCCCTAACTCAGCATTCGGAACCCCTATTTCTTCTCGTTCTCCATGAGTCCCAGTCGCTCCTTTTCAGCATCCCAATGCCCCCATTTCTTCTCGTCATCAACCTGAGAACCCCTCATTTCTCCCTCTCAGCGTTCTGAACCCCCATTTCTCTCCTTAACCTGAGAGGCACCGAGGTCTCCCCTCGGTGGGATAGGGTTCGGATCCTTCCCCATCCCTCTCCGTTCTCGTCCAGACTCCCGACACGTCCACCTGTCAGCGCTCTGAGCCCCATTCCTCCCCGTCCTCAGGCAAAACCTTCCCATTCCTCTCCTTCAATATTCCGACGCCGCCATTCCTCCCACTCATCGGCCTGAGGGCCCTTCATTCCTCTCCGTCAGCGTTCTGAGCCTCAATTCTTTCCCAACCTACGCCTGAGCGCTCTCCATTTCCACCCCCACAACTGTCTCACCAGCTCGGCACCGGGCCGGTAGCTTCCGCCGCTCTAGGTCCGCGGACCCATGGCGAGGGTCCCGCCTGTGACTCCCGCCTTGCCCTGCTCTTCTTCCTCCTCCGCAGACGCTTCCTCTGAAGCGGTAGCTGTCGCTGCCGCGGCCGTTCGTTGCTCCCGGAACCGGAAACCCGCTGCCCACTTCTAGGGCCCCACCCCCGGCAAGACGCCTGCGCGCTAATGCCCCTCCACCGCTTGCCCTTAGTGGGGAGGACCCCCGCACCTGCGTGTTGAGTCCCAGAGCGGCGCGCGCCTCTGGCCCGGGCCCTACTGCGCATGCGCCCTGACGTCCAACTACGGCTCGCACCCCTACCGGAGACCTGCAGCGCCGGAGCCCCTCATTTCGCCAACCGGCGCTCTCTCCCCACTCCGCCTGCCTGGCTTGCGCCAGCGCTCTCCCAACCTAAGGGGGCGTGGAGGGTTAGTGTTGGCCCTACGGTGCTCCCCCAGCGGTCTCCACCGGCAGTAACCAGGAGGGACGGGCGCCGAAGGCTGAGGTTGTGCCGGAGGCCTCCTCTCCCACCTCTCGCCTACGTAGCGCCTGTGCCGGCGGTCCCCCGACCATCTACCCCAGGACTATTGTGTCCCGCTCTCTCCGCCCCGCCGAACAGTTGCCGGAGCGCGCGGGGCTAGTGCGGCCGCACGCTAATCCCGGCTCCTTCCGCGGGAACTGGAGAAGGGGGCGGTGCCGCGCTGCAGGTAAACAGAAGGGCCGTGCAACCGAGCCGGGCCGGCCCATCCTGGAAAGGCTGTGCTGTGGGGATCACTAGACCCGACGACAGGGCGGGATGGGGTTCCCAGACTCCTGTTACACACGTGTAACAAAGAGGGGTTTGTGGGAGAACGAGACCGTGTGTCCGTCATCGAATACATTTCTAGTCAGGAGGATGTCAATGCTGACACGGGTGGTAAGGCAGCCACAATACTGAACTAGTGCCGACTGTATACACACTGTTTCAGGATGAAATGTAGGTCATTGGGCTCTCCTTCAGCAAGGCATATCCCACCGCCCAAGAGG
>NC_138381.1:21905271-21952355 GCF_054177405.1 Leptonychotes weddellii | reverse complement strand
GGGGGATTCACGGCAGCTCCCCAGCCTGGAATGCAGGGTGTGAGGACTTCTGGGCCAGTGTGAGGCTCAGCGGTCAGCACTGGAGCGCAGGTCGGTAGTGAGTGGGTCATGTTGGATCGTTTGGTGCAGCATCAGGGCCAGTAATCCTGCCCGGTTAGTCATGGCTGTGCGTACATTGCGCTCCTGCTCAAACAGCTCATCCAGCTTGTACCACTGCCAGGGGAGCAAAAGAGCCATGAGAAGGAGCTCCAGAAGCCCCATCTGACCCCAGCCACATTCAGCATCAAAACCTACCACACGCACACGCTCCAGGTCCACTTCGGCACGCCGCAACTTCTCCCAGCAGTAATGGCGGTTACACTGGCGTTTGGGCAGGCGGCAGAAGTCACCTGTGAGCTCAAAGACATCACGTACGAGAGGGCACCCACATACCTCATCTGCTGGCACCTGCAAGGAGATTGGGGGTCAGGGATAAATGGGGGTGGAGAGGCAGAAAAGAGGACAGGAATGGGGAATGGTCAGAGAGGTAAGAAGGAAGGAATAGAGAGTTCAGGGTGTAGAGAGGAATGGACATAATGAGACAGAGAAAAGGAAAGGAATGAAGAGTGATAAAACAGGCAAAGTGAGAGTTATGGAAGCAGTCAAGTAGGGAAAAGGGAAGGAAGGAGGGCAACGGAGGAAGCAAGGGATGAATGTGGGGCAGTGAAGAAGAAGAAAGGACAGAATGGGGGGGAGTTGAGGGCAAACCTTACTTTGGGGTCCCGTGAGTGCTCAGGGCACAGCACCTGGAGCCGCTTACAATAGGTCTTGCTCTGAGGATTGTAGACATCACAGAAGAGTCGTGTAGCTCTGGGGGTTTAGAGTAGAGAGAAGGTAGTGGAGGGAGAGAAGGGGGACCCATCTATTCTTGTCCATACCCATATCCTACCCCAACATGCCACTTCCGACCCCAGCCTTAACCTCCCTGCTCTAACTCCACGGAGCACCCACACTCACCCCTCAATGCGTGTGGGGTACATGGACCCAAAGGACGTCTGGCTCTCATACTGGAGGGATGAGCACAAATGGAGGGAACTGTGGATGTGTGCTGCATGCCCTCCCGAGACAACCCCCAGACAACACATCTGTTCCCCCAGGGACCCACTGATCTTCCCCCTCAGGATGACACCCTGACCTTGGCGTAGCAGCGCTCCATGTGGCGCAAGGCAACACGTGGGTTGATAGGGTGCCCGCAGGAGACGCAGAAGATCTGCAGGTCCGTGTCATCACTGTCCCCCTCATTGCTCTGTGTGGAGTGGAAGAAACGATAAAGCCAGGCAGGAGCAGGTACTGGGCCCCGTGCCGCTGGGCCTGTGCTTGCTCACCTCCTCATCCTCACGGACAGCCTGCTGCTTGGCACGAAGAATAATGGCCTCAAGCTCATGGAATCGGCGCTCCATTTCCTGAAGGCGGGTGCGGGCGCTCTGCTGCTCACGGCGAATACGTTCGAGCAGCTTCTTCCCGTGCTCCTCAGCAATGCAGGGACTCTGCTGCCACTGCTGGATGCGCTGGGGGAGGATCTCATAGATGCGGCTGCAGGGAGGCAGTGGGTTGGGTGCAGGCAGGGAAGGTGGCAAACAACAAGATAAGTGGGGTGATCCAAGAATACTAGAATGGATGGCTGACCAAATGGCAAAAGGATAATTAAGTGACTGGTAGATAAATAAGCAGATGAGCACGTGAATGGTCGATGGATGAGGGGTGGATAGATGGGTGCTTTGTGGACTGAACAGTGGGCAGGTGACTGATGGGAAGACGTACAGAGGGCTCAGGCCATGCCCTACCCCATATTCCCTGACTCCCTTAACCCTCCAGGAATGACTCACTTGGCTGCCAGCTTCATGCCACAGTCATCTGAGCAATACTTGGAGCCAGGCTGGGCAGGGCGCACACAGCCAGGTCCCAGGCACTGCGGTAGTGATGCAGGGTCCTTGGAGTCGGCGCGCTCTGGGTGTTTCCATTTGTCCTTGTGCTTCTGTTTCTGCCGATGCCGCTTGTATCTCTCTTCTTTCTACGGGACGAAGCAGGTCAGGTCAGGTTAGGGTGGAGTTAAAGTCAGCCCTTGATCCCGTCTCCCCCTGTACGCCACCCCCTTCTCGCTCTTGCCCCATCTAGCTCCTGACCTTTGCCTCTCCCTCCCCGCCCTGCCCTCGGCCTTCCCACACCCATTTCACCCTCTCCATCACCTTCTTCTCAGATTTCTTCTCCCGACGCTTTACATGCTTCACTTTCACTGCCCTCTTCCGCAGCGCAGGGTCCAGGAACGGAGATTCCTCTGTGTCACTCATCCAGGGCTGCAAGTGTGACATACACTGACCCACCTGCCCCACTCATGACTACCCCACCACTAATCAGTTCCCAAATCAGCCTTCCATACTCTGCCTTATCTTCCATGTCTCCTGATCATGGAAACTCAGCTTCTGTAACCTCTCCCCTTCCACCATGGGACACTCTGCCTGCTCACCAAGCCATGGTCATCAAAGGCCCCCGCACAGAAGTCCTGGTACAGGTCAGGGTCCAGTGGCAGGTCCTCATCCGAGAGTGGCTCAGGTGTGGCCATAGCCTCAGGTGGCTCCTTGACTGCTGATGATGCCACTGCCCCTTCGTCCTCACGGATGCGCCCCAGCTTCTGTGATGGCTGTGGCTGCTGCTGGGTGGGCAGTGGCCTGCGAGGCCGTGGCAGGGACTCTGAGGGCGTCACTGGCGAGAGCTGCGGGGCAGAATCTCAGGACTGGCCCTGACCGCCCTGCCCGCATGCCCCGCCCCGCCCTGGGGGGCTGGACTCACCGAGGAAGGGAAGTACTTGTACGATTCCTGTGCCGGCAGGAGGAAGGCCCAGGTCAGCCCCAGGTGGATGGAGGGTGGCCCTGCCCTAGCCCCTCCCACAAGAGCCTAGCCCCACCAACTAGCCCTGCTTTGCCTCCCCAGACACACCCACTACCCCCACTTCTCAGCACCAGGACATGCTCATCCCCGTCCCACCTGCCCTGACATGCCTGACCGCCTTGAAACATCTGGCTCTACCCTGCCCACCTGGGGTTGGAGGCGCCCCTGCTAGCCCCGTACACCTGATCGTGCCCCATTCATCTGGACAGGCCAGGCTCCTTTCCACCTGTCTGTATGCAATCAGGCCCCACCTCACCTGGCCCACCCCTCCTGGCCTGAATGAGCCCTTCCTGGACATACTGACACCCCCACCTGGCCCTGCCCAGCTCTACCCATGCTCACCCGGGCCCGCAGCTGGCACTGACGCAGCCGGCACTTCTGCCGGATCTTGTTGGGGCCCCCAAACTTCTTCATGTCCCGACAGAAGTCGCAGTGGCCACAGTCTTCAGTGCGCCGGCAGGCCTCGCACTCGCCACACATGCGGGCTGACCGTTTGATCTGCTGCTGCTGCTGGTGATGCTGAAGACAGGGGCCCAGAACAGAAATCAGGAACACAAGTAGGGCCTGAAATGCGGTCCCCTTACCTATCCCAGCCATGGCAGCCACTCACCTGGCTGGGTGTGGCCACCAAGGGCTGTGGAGAGGATTTGTGGGGCGAAGCAGAGCCCCGAGCAAGCATCGCCCCAACCCCTGTCCCTGACCCCGCCCGACGCTGCAGGTCTGGATCTGGGGCAGGCCTCTTGCGCCCTCCACCCTCATCCCGGGGCTCACTGCCGTCTCGCTCATTGCTGTCCCGCTCCCGTGACTTCTTGTGCCGATAACGGATTTCCAGCTTAGGGTCTTTCTCTGTGGGGTCAAGGTGGGTTGACACTGAGGAATTTGGATGGTCCCAGAACTCTTTCTTCTTCTTTTCTGTCCCACCCACCTTCTCTGTCCCCCACTCCAGGGCAAAGCTACCCCGTCTGGTGGGACCCTGTATTTGGACTCACCGTGGAGTCTCTGCTCCAGCTCACCACAAAACAATAATCACCCACAGACATATATCACCACTCCCCATGACCCACCCTCCTTTTATGGCTTCTCCTCCCTCGTGGCAGGTGGATCTGCCTGCCCTGTCCAGGCCACCCCCCTCACCTCGGCACTCCCGACAGTACCACTCCCGGATGGCCTTGGCCATCTTCTCAGTGATCCGGATGCAGTCCCCATGGAACCACTCATTGCAGTTGTCACACCCGCTGCAGAGGATGGGGTGAGTGGTGCAGATGTGAGGGGCTGGACCCATCAGCCTCACCCAACCTTGCAAGTGTCAGCCCCGCCCGCCTCTCCCCGGCTCACATCATGAAGCAGTTGATGTCTGGTTTACGGCAGATGCAGTAGATGGGCGCATTCTCCCCATTCTCCGACTTGCTGTCCTCCCCAGCATCTGGAGGCTCTGGGTCTGAACCATCACCCTCCTGTGGGATTCCCCCCACCATCATGGTTCCTTAGAGAACCCCCATCATAGTGCCTCATCCCTTGTTACATACAGCTCCATCACGGCTCACCACAAACCCCAACATTCTGCCAGTAGACTTTCCATCATAGCTACTCATTAAATCTTTCCATCACAATTCCCACATGCCCCCCCACTCACCCCTGATACCCCAGTACCACACTTATAAATCCCATCACTCTGTCTCAGACCTTCCATCATTTATCCCACTAACGCTCCAACACTCAATCCACACACTCTAAACAGTTAGTTACACTCTACCATTCATCTCATACTGCCCCCATCGTGACTCCTCACAGGACCCCCTCACTTCTCAGACACCACGGGGTATATTCCGCAGACAGAACATATATTTCCATCACGGTTCCCCGCAGATCCCCCGTTATCAACCCCACAGACAACCCATCCCCATCACCTTTCCCCACCGGTCCTTTGACAAAGACTCATCACGGCTCACTACATACTAATCAGTACCGCTCATCGCAAACCCCTTATCACTCTGCCCAAACAATCTCCCATCCGGACCCCCGCTAAACTACCGAAAGGGATCGCCACAAACTTCCATTACGGACCCCCATAATGGCTCATCACAAAACTCCCAGATGGTTCACACATCAGAAAATATTCAGAACATCAGACCCCCAACATTCTACCCACAGACCCTTGTTAAGGTTCACCACAGGCTCCCACCATACTGCCCACAGACTCTCCTTACGGCTCACCACAGACCCTGAAGAGTCTGCCCACGGACCCCACCACTACCAATCCACCTGACCTCTACCGCCGACCCCCTCCCCGGACCCGTACTCACCATCTCTCCGCTCTCGGCGCACCCCTCCGCGACCCCCGCCAGCGACCCGCGAATCCGCACAGACCTCTCGGAGGCGTCCCGGCCGTTGTAAAGGCGCCCACAACTACTTCCGCTTTGGTCGCGCCTCCCGGGCACCGTACTCTTATTGCGCAGGCCTAATGCGTCGGCTCCGCAGCAAACAAGTAGATCCGCCGCCTAGAGCCTCTACGGTCTCATCTTGACTATTGAGACCGTACGGCGGCCGAGTCCATCATAAGTTTGCAAGAAACATGGCCGCACCTATACGGCTGCTTTCCCGAGGGCACTGCCACCTTGTCGGCTGAGTCCGTACGGTGACCACTTGTACGGACTCAACGTTACAGGAAATATGGCCGCGCCTGTGCGCGACTTCCACGCAGATGCCGTCATCTTGGAAACGGATTCCGTAAGATGGCCGAGTCCGTACGTTCACAGGCAATACATGGCAGCGTCCTAATCGCGGCTTCCAAGAGGGCGGTGCCATTTTGGCCATCGATTCCGTACGCCGGCGGCTTGCACTGCAGAGAAGTTCAAAGAAAAAGTGGCTGCGCCGGAAACGCTACCTGTATCAACTTACACTCAGTCTTCCATTCAGTCACTTTCCCTTTCCACATGTATTAACGGGGCGCCAGCAGACTGTGTCCCTTAGCGCTGCGAAGGAAACCTTTCCCCCTGTTATGTCTCCGGTGTCAACGTCCACCACTCTTTCCCGCTCTCATTCCTCCTTCCAATTCCTAAGCCTGGTTCAGCCCCCGGGCTTTTGCAGGAGCGCTCTCGCCCCTCAGAATCAGTCCCAAGCAGCCATGGTAGGCCATAAACGGTTGTGAACTGGTGAACTGACCGACTCTGGTGAGAAGTGGCCGAACCAAAGTAGATTCCGAAATCCGAGACAGGTGGCTTCACCAAGTCTTCCCCTGACCCCGCCACCGCCAGTGGATTTGCCGGGTCCCTGGTGACATCCACTTTAGTTCTCTTGTTTCGTACATATTCAATTCTCTCCTATAAAGTTAATTGTAACATCCTTTAAATTAGATCATGTACAATAAAAAAAAAATTGGGACACATCGGAGAGGTAGACGTCTCCTTAGGGTAATGATCTAGCTCGGGCAACCACAGAGGTCAAATGAGATAAAACAGGTCAATGCCCCCACCACCCCAAGTCCCACCCAATGGTCATAGTAAATGTCCACATGTCCACATTCAGAGTCAGAGCGACTTGATTCGGGTTGGGGAGAGAGGCCTGGGGAAAATGAAACTTTTTCCCCTTTGCTGACAGTTCTGGATTTCTTGGCTCTGGATGTAATAGCAACTTATTTGCTACCGATGATTCTCCTGCCGGTGGTTTCAGAAGTCTGGTTTTTGTTTTTGTTTTGTTTTTTTCACCTTTCCTAAACATTTTTATTTATGGCCCCTCCACATCATCACAGACAGCTGAAGACACAGGAGCTGCAACATGGATTCAATGACCCTCTCTTCCCAAAACACGTTTTTAATCCACAAAGCAGTCCTTCAGATCCAGACTTGCCTCCTTTTTCTAATTAATATTGAATTAATCTTAATTTGATTGTAATATATTTTAATTAACATAATTTAATTCTTCAAATTTAGTTGTTCTTTTAATGTATTAAATTAACTTTAGTTAGTATAAATGAATATGTATGTGTCATAAAGGTACTGATACATTTATTTTAACATCAATTAATGAATTTCATATAATTCAATTTTAATTTAATTACAATTTGATGTATGAAAATAAGTTTAAGGGAATATAGTTCAAGTTTAACTTAAATTTAATTACTCAAATTTAATTTAACATTACTGACTTGATTTACTAAATTTAATTTGGTCTAAAATAATTTAATATTAATTCAATTTATTAAATTCAGCATTGTGTATCATTTAATTTAAATTTAATATTGTTTACTTAGTTATATTACATTTCATTTAATATGATTTAATTCATTCAACTTTAATTTAATACATTTAAATTTTAATTCACATTTACCTGAGTCATTACCTTTTAATGTTACATAACTAAGTTGAATTAATTAAATGTATATTCAATTACTGTAATCTTAAAATATAATTTATTAAATATGACTTATTCAATTAAGAAAAAACAGCAGGAAAACACAAATAACTCACCTCATGAATGCAAAAAGAGCCAACAGTACAGATCTTACAGATATTAAAAAGAGAATATTACTCACACATTTACACCAACCTAATGCAATATATTTGACTACTCAGATAAAATGGACAAATTCACTGAAAAAGACAACTTACCAAAGCTAACACATGAAGAAAGAGAAATTTTGAGTAGCCAAGCAGCTATAAAATTATTTGAATTTCTAATTAAAAACTTTCCCACAAAGAAAACTCCAAGCCCAAATAGCTTCACTAGTAAATTCCACCAAATATTTAAGGAGGAAAAAAAAAAAATCAATCCTATACAAAGTGTTTCAGATAAGAGGAGGAAGGAACACTTTCCAATTCATTTTCATAATCATTTCCCTGCTACCAAACTAGACAAAGGCATTACAAGAAAAGAAAATGACAGGCCAACATACCCCATGAGCATAAATGCTACAAATTTTGAGAAACAGTCTCCAAAAGACTGCTTTTCCTTATTTATTTATTTATTTATTTATTTATTTATTTATTTATTTTTAAGTCACCTCTACCCCCAATGTGGGCCTTAAACTCACCACCTTGAGACCAAGAGTCACCTGCTCTCTCAACTGAGCCAGCCAGGTGCCCCCTGCTTTTACTTTTGTCATCACTATAGGATTTAAAGTTCCCCAAGACCATGCTTACTTCTGACACTAATTGTAAGTTTGGGGGTCTCCAACTAATTTGCTAGAAGGACTCACAGAACTCACTGAAAGTTGTTGTACTCATAGTTATCTCAGGGAGAGGATTAAAATCTGTCATAAGACAGAGTCTGAAAGGGTTCCAAATACAGAGCTCTAGTTATCCTGTCCCTTAGGAATCATAGACAGAGGTAGTTGCTCTTAGGGACAATATGTGACAACAGGCATGGAGAATTGTCAACCAGGGCAGCTCACCTGAGCCTTGGTGTCCAGAGTCTTTATTGGAGTTCCATTACCTAGGCACTGTTGACTACCCATGTCTGATCACAGTTTCTATCCCTTCAAGAACATGATACCATGTGACTTTAAGTCCTCACCCCAAGTCACATTGTTAGACTATCCAGTGACTAAAGACTCAAGAAATATGTAAAACAAAACCCACCAATAATCCTACCATCAAAGAGAAGCATTGTTAACTTGCTAACATATGTATATATGTACATATAGGTACATAAACATTAAAAAACAGATTTTGGGTAATATGGTATTTCCAGACCTATGTTTTAATCTTTTGGTCTAACGTTTTTTGAGGAATACTTTTCCATATCCGTAAATATTTTTTAAAATAATTTTTAAACTATTTTCAAAATGTTTTTTAAATCCCTGAAAGTTAGGATTGTTATACCCACTTTATATTGAAAGCTGTTGAGACTCAGGGAGTCTAAGCCTCTAGCCAGGCCACACAGCCAGTAGTAATAAATCTGATATTGTTAGTAACAATTTTCCTTCTTTGAGTGCTGCTCAGTGGGCTGAAATCAGGGCATAGACTGAGGGAACCCCAGCATGGGAGCAGCTAAATGAAAAGGCTGATGGGGCAGCCACAGAATGAAGCAGGTTCTGAAATCCGAGGATCACAGGGGACTTGTCAGGAAATGAATCAGTAGTCCAAGTAATCAGATTCCAGGCATCAGGATCTTAGTCAGGAAACAAGCAACATAGAATGAAGACTAGCAGTCTCTGGTTGTCAACACACTTCATGGTCTGTTGGTATCAGGATCATCAAAAAAGACATGACTAACAGAGGCATTGGTTAAAACGATGCTTTACTCACATAGAGAAGGGACAAAGTGAGATCAGCTACACCAGTAGGCATAAGTTCCCCATAGCCAGTGGGACTCTTATTGCATTGGGTATGAATATCTTCATTGCCCATTCAATGTGTACTCCTTTGTTCTGCTTAAGCATGTGCATCATATAGCACCTGGCTAACTCCACTACTATATCCCACCAGGAATGGGGTCCGTCACCTGCTGCACCAGATGGGTGCTTGTAGACCATCACCCCGCTAAGGATAAGCATACAGGTTTGTTGGGTATATAACTAAGAATAGGATCGCTGGGTCATATGGTAATATTTGAAGAAATTGCCAGACTGTTTTCCAAAGTAGCTTCACCGTTTTCTATTCCCATCAGCAGGTTCTAATTTCTCCAACTCCTCAGTAACATTTGTTATCTGTCTTTTGGATTATAGCCATGCTAGTGGGTGTGAAGTGGTGTCACATTGTGGGTTTGATTCGCATTTCCTTAATGGCTAATGATGTTGAGCATATTTTCATGTGCTTATTGGCCATTTTTATATTTTCTTTGGAGAAATATCTAATCAGATCCTTTGCCTATTTTTCATTAGTTGTTACTGTATCTATAAATATTCTAGATACATTCCTTATCAGACATGGGATTTGCAAGCATTTTCTTCCATTCTGTCGATTGTCTCTTCACTTTCTTGATGGTGTTTTTTGAAGTACAAAAGTTTTTAATTTTCAGCCAACAAAACTAAAAGACAACCTACCGAATGGGAGAAGATACTTACAAATGGCATATCCTATAACAGGTTAGTATCCAAAATATATAAAGAACTCATACAATTCAACACCAAAATAACAAATAATCCAATTTAAAAATGGGCAGAAGACATTAACAGACATTTCTCCAAAGAAGACATACAAATGGCCAACAGACACCTGAAAAGATGCTCGACATAAGTCGTCATCAGAAAAATTCAATCAAAACCACAGTGAGATATCACTTCATACCTGTCAGAATGGCTAAAATCAAAAACTCAAGAGACAACAGTGCTGCCAAGGATGTGGAGAAAAAGGAAACCTCATGCACAGCTGGCGAGAATGCAAACTGGTACAGCCACTCTGGAAGATAGTATGGAGGTTCCTCAAAAAATTTAAAATAGAACTACCCTATGATCCAGTAATCACACTACTGGGTATTTACCCAAAGAATACAAAAACACTAATTTGAAGGGATATATGCACTCCTATGTTTATTGCAGTATTATTTATAATAGCCAAACTATGGAAGCAGCCCAAATGTCCATTGATAGATGAATGGATAAAGAAGATGAGGATTTTATATATATATGAATATTATTCAGCCATAAAAAGAATGAAATCTTGCTATTTGCAGCAACATGGATGGAGCTAGAGAGTACAATGCTAAGTGAAATAAGCCAGTCAGAGAAAGACAAATACCATATAATTTCACTCATATGTGGAATTTAAGAAATAAAACAAATGAACAAAGGGAAAGAAAAAAAGAGACAAACCAAAAGACAGACTCTTAACTGTAGAGAACAAGCAGATGGTCACCAGAGGGAAGGTGGGTGGAGGGATGGGAAAGGAAAAAAAAAAAGTTTTTAATATTGATGATATCCAGTTTATCTACTTTTTCTTTTGTCACTTGTGCTTTTGGTTTCATATCTAAAAAACTATTACCTGACCCAAGGTCACAGAGATTCGCACCTATGTTGTCTTCAAAATGTTTTATAGTTTAAGCTCTTACATTTAGGTTTTTGGTCCATTCTGAGTTGAAAGATCCATTTTGAGTCTTCTGTACGGTGTGAGGTAGGGGTCCAACTTCCTTCTTATGCATATAGGTATACAGTTGTCCCAGCACTATTTGTTGACTGTTCTTTCCTCAATGAATAGTTATGGCATCCTTGTCAAAAATCAATTGATAATAAATATGAGGATTCATTTCTGAATGAATTTTATTCAAATTCATTTCTGAATTCAATTCTATTCTGTAAAACTATATATCTATCCTTATGCCAGTACCATATATCTATATGTCTTGATTACTGTAGCTTTGTTGTAAGTTTTAAATTCAGAAAGTGTGTCTCCTTATTCTCTTACAATATTATTTTAGCTATTCTGGGTTTCTTAAATTTTCCTAAAATTTTATGATCAGCTTGTCTAATTTTTCAAAGAAGTCAGCTGGGATTTTGATAGGAGTTGTCTGAATCTGTAGATCAATTGGGAGTAGTACTGCCATCGGAGCAATATTAAGCCTTCCAATGCACCAACATGAGCTGTCATCTTCTCTTAATAGAAGCCCTGACTGCAGGTCCGGTTGGGCTAGACTGGGCCTAGGAATTGGGGCCAGCTGGACAAGTTTCTAGGGTCTCGGTATAGGTCATTAACACTCTTTCTTCCCTTCCTCCTACCATCTCCAGGTCCCCTCCCATCCAACACCTCAATTGCCACTGTTGCCACCACAATCATGTAAGGGGTGTGAGGCCTTTTCAACCTCATCCTGCCCGATGAAACCAGACAGTTGTCTTTAGGTTTTCAGAGACTTTGGTAGGGCAGCTGCACCATATGGGGAGGAACCCACAAATCATAGCGACCAGTGAGGACTCCTTTAAGGTGTGGCATTTGGGTTGCCCTGAGCTACCCACTCCCTGAGGAGGGTGGTTGGGTGTGTTTGCTCCTGCCCACTCTGGTTCACCAAGGGAACCAAGGACCCCGAAACTAGCTATTTCCTCTTGGCTCTGAGAAGCTGAGTCTCTGCACGATTCTCTGCTCCACTCAGGCCGGCCTCGCTAGATATTATACCCTTCTGCCCAGAAGGCAAACTAATTCCTAGTACATCTTTCCTTTGGAAAGGCCGAAGGTCTAAATACAACTCCAGTTTACACAGGGAATTGTATCTTATAACAGGTATAAAAGTATGGTTAGCTCGGGGCGCCTGGGTGGCTCAGTCATTAAGCATCTGCCTTCGGCTCAGGTCATGATCCCAGGGTCCTGGGATGGAGCCCCACGTTGGGCTCCCTGCTCGGCGGGAAGCCTGCTTCTCCCTCTCCCACTCCCCCTGCTTGTGTTCCCTCTCTCGCTGTGTCTCTCTCAAATAAATAAATAAAATCTTAAAAAAAAAAAAGCATGGTTAGCTCTCATCTGGTTCCAAGAGTGCACTGTTCAGCCTTTTTTTTTAGCAGTTCATGAAGAGTTTTTTTATTTTGCTATTTATGGTACCAGCTGAAAATGGGGGTGAGCGGGCAAGAGTGCCCTGTCGGAGCAGGCAGGAGAGTGTGGAGGTGATGGTGACGTCCCTGGTGCCCACCCTCCCCTCCACTACCAGTCCCACAGCAGCTGCAGCCCTGCGCCTTGTCTGGTCCCCTCCGCCACCAGTGGGTGCTTCCACTGTGGCATCGGCGGGAGGGGCCCCAACCAGAGACCCTAGGCACTCCAACAGCTCCCATCCCATAAAGGAGCCCACCCAAAATCGAGTCCTGCGTGGGGTCCGTCCAACCTTTGAGTGGGTTTGTCCAACCTCTGAACCTGCTTCTGCAAGGTTAGGTTTCCATAATAAAAATCCCGCATCCTCAGGTGGTCAGGTGCACCAGAGCAGGAGGGGCCTCAGCTCAGCGACAGGAAACCCAGGCTGTCCCCGAGGCTGGGCACTATCACAGGGAGACTCCTGCAGATGCTGCTCACAGCCGGGGTGGCTCTCAGCAGACTCAGGGGCCCGGTGGGGGCTGTGTGCCTTCCTGGGCCATGGTCTGTAGCAGGCTATCGGCCAGCTTTCACCCTCACCAGGAAACCCGTGTCAACTTATGGAGAGTTTAGCTAAGCTACTCCATGGTATTGCCATTCCCGCATCCATTTTGTTTGGCCAAGTGGCTCGCAGGGGCCTCAAATGGACACTGGCCCCCCACGCAAGCACATGCCCTAGATATCAGCCACAGTCACATGCAAATGTAAACTCCTGATAATGACTTCCCCAACAGCCCTTGTGATCAACAATCTCCCCTGCCTCCCCAAGCCTATATGCCTTAGGTACTACTTAGATAAGACCTTGTGGGACTACCCAAATCCTACTCTTCAGTTTGAATTGATCAATTCGCCTGGGAACCCCAAAGCACTCCACGCAGGGACCCTAATTAAAGGCATGTGCCCCAGGTCCTGACTCCCGATCTGCACTCTGCCTTGATCTCTCCCCACCCCTGGAGGACTGCAGAGTACTTCCCTTAGGAACTGTGAGTAATAAAATTCTCTATTTCAATTTCTCTTGAGGCCTATTGTTGAAATGGGGGTAGGGAGGGTAGCGCTCACCATCCAGCACCCTGTGTCCCACTTAACAAATGCTAATTGAACGATGTCATAGGATGGTGGCATAAGATGGGAGCCCATGGCCAAACCACTTTTAACCTCCTCAGGGACTCAACCCTTTGCTCCTATGGGGTGAGAAGATCACAGAGACCTGGCCCAGCTAGCTCAGGTCTGGGGACAGGTGGCATAAGGAGATCTCTGGATGGGAACAGGGTTGATTGACCTCTTGGGAGCCGGGAAGCCTTGAGCATGGGCCTCAAGGGATGGTGACACAACGATCTGCAGCCCTTTGGGGATCAGTGTCACCTGGCTTTTTGGAGGCGGGGAACCTAAGGATGTTTCCTCTGTCCTCCCTACCAACTGTGGACCTTGAGTACTAGGACAAGAAGGGGAAACCCTTCACACAGAGGGAGACCAGCTGGAAGCCATGTGTGCTAACTGCTTTTCTCTCCCGGGCATCGGGCATCACCTTTCACACCACAACTGAATTCAAATTATTGTCACCACTAGCCACCTTGTTTTTTTCTAGCACTGTGGTATGACTTTGTCTCCCTGCTGTGTCTCCTGACTTACTCTTTCTTCTGCTGATTTAGGAAGATAAAACAAGTGCTCACTTTGGCAGGACATATACGAACAGAGGAAAATAAAACAAACGTTTGCAGTTTTCAGAATGTTTATGGCAGGCTGCCATGTTATGTCTTTATTTTGTGCTGTTTTAAAAACTGTAATTGTCCTAATATTCTTTTGATCTCAAGCATAGCAGGGAATTCTGTGAAAAGAAAACAAAGAATAAAAAAAAAGACCATTCTTGTGTAATTTCTTTGAAGTAGTTTGGAATAGTTTTTGGTGTTTTATCTTAATACGGACAGTGTTTTTGTTTGCATTTCAAAACACAAAAGTATCTGTAAAATGTATTGTCTGTTCTTAAACGTACTATTTCATGTAATCCTATATGAATTTATAATATATGTGTTTATATTTGCTCACTATATAAAAGATTTTGAGAAATCTTTGTAATACTACAAGAAAATGTGACAAATATGAAGCTTACGTTTTCAGTTGAATAAATGTTTTCCTTTAAACAAAAATGGGAGAAGAGGGAGGTCACTGACTTTTTTTCTACTGCTCTGGTGTTTCTTTTTCATATTTAAAGTTAGCTTTTACTAAACACAGAGTATCACATTCATACATTCCCTGTTTCTTGGCACCACAGCCAAAGGAAGACAACAATATTTACAACCATTATCAAAGTCAGGAAGCAGGGAGGTAGAGACAGCTGTTGACTAGAACCTCTCAGAGCTCAGGGAGATTTTATTTCCTTCCCTAGTGGCTATTACTATCCAGTCTGTGCTGCTATAAGGGACCCACTGTAGCCCTTCTAGTTCCCTCTATTAGAAGAAACAGGCTTTTACTGGAGGCAGGTGCCCTGGTGGTATGGGAAATCTTAGTGTTGAGGAAATAGGAGCCTCTCTGCTTACTGGCTTTGGCACAGGAAGAGAATGGGAAAATGCCTGGGCTAATGAGCTTCATTTTCATGGCTTTTTAAAAAAAATTATGAACTATAGAATCATTTTGATTGAGGCAAAAGAACCCTTCTGTTACTGGAAAAGACATACTTATTAGGCAAAGTTTTGACTGGTAGGATGGTGATGGTGGACATGCATTTTCCTTCCATGTGTTAAGCTAGGAAGCCCAAGAAAATGTTACCCGGGCAGCTGACAGTGCATTCACAGAGCCCTCAAGGACCAGTGGCAGAACCGCACAGATATCATAGGATCATCGGTCTGAATCCAGCTTAGAGGGGTTGGCATAGCCAAACTCCTTCTGCACCCCCAAAGGGGATTTGCTCCACATCTCTGGTCTGCCATTGCTTCCTTCCTTTTCTCTGAGGCTGTCCTATTCTTCAGAGCCTCTGGAATCTTCATTTCCAGCACCATTCGCCTCCTCTGGGCCCTCATTGTGCCAGTTATTCTCACTGTTCTCATCATTCTCATCTTCATAACTGTCCTCTGGTTGCTAGCCATCACTCCTGGCTGTAGGACTGCACAGAGGAAGTCCTCGACCCATCCTGGAGTGGCCACCTCCACGTAGTAAATGTCATACACTTGGTTGTCCTTCTGTTCCTTCTGGTGCCCGACTCTTGATCCATCCTTGGATACAGTCAGCTGCTCCTGGGTCAACTCTGTGAAATTGCAGAGGACTACATCTGGGTCAGATGTTTTGCAGGAGCTGTTGGAGGTGGCCTCTGGGTCTCCCTACTTGTGGACCAGGTCAACAGCTGGAAGCATGCATCCTTAGAGGCTTCTGGGTTTCCCGTGCATCCTCAGGCTCCAGGCCACTGGAGGGAATCCCCAGGATCAGTGGCTAGAGACCACCCTGCAGTGGCCTTCCAGCCAGATCTCCTGAGCCAAAGCACAGAGGTCAGGCCAGATATGCTGCTGGGTGCCCGAAATAGTGCAGGGTGGCTCACAGGAGAGGTTGCACTGGCTGAGTCCTCCTGGGAGTGCACCAGGGCCCCCACCTGGAAGGCATTATTCTCCACTGCTCTCTCCAGATCCTTGGGGGGCGTCTTTTGGGCCACTACTGGATTGCGAGGCTCCAAGGTCTTAACAAGTGAAGACAAGAGCTTTGGCAGGCTCCCCACTGTTCTTTGGCTTCATGCAGGGTACACCTGTCCTGCCTGCCTCCAGGGAGGGCGTCACCAAGCCTCTTATTGCTGTAGTATTCTAAGATTACAAGTTGAGCCTTGAACAATAGGGATTTGAACTGCATCAGCCCACTTAAACATGATTATTTTTTTTTTAAGATTTATTTGACACAGACAGAGAGAGAGAACAAGCAGGAGGAACAGCAGAGGGAGAGGGAGAAGCAGGCTTCCTGCTGAGCAGGGAGCCCGATGTGGGGCTCAATCCCAGGACCCCGAATTCATGACCTGAGCCAAAGGCAGACACTTGACCAACTGAGCCACCCAGGTGCCCCTAAACATGATTTTTTAAAATAAATACAGTATAGAATTGTAAATGTATTTTCTTTTCCTTATGATTTTCTTAAGAACATTTTCTTTTCTCTAGCTTCCTTTGTTGTAAGAATACCATATATAATACATATAACATACAGAATATATGTTAACCAACTGTTTATGTTATCCATAAGGATGTTGCCAAGAGCAGGCTATTAGGAGTTAAGTTTTGGGGGAATCAAAAATGATATGTGGATTTTCAACTTCACATAAGGATTGGTGCTGCTAGTCACTGTGTTACTCAAGGGTCGACTGTACTTACAACTCTTCCTTAACAAGGTACTGATCTTTTTTTTTTTAAGATTTTATTTATTTCTTTGACAGAGAGAGACACAGCGAGAGAGGGAACACAAGCAGGGGAGCGGGAGAGGGAGAAGCAGGCTTCCCGCTGAGCAGGGAGCCCGATGCGGGGATCGATCCCAGGATCCTGGAATCATGACCTGAGCCGAAGGCAGACGCTTAACTGACTGAGCCACCCAGGTGCCCCACAAGGTACTGATCTTAATCTCAGCACTGTACAAGCAGCTGCCTCAATCCATCAGGAAGAATCTCTGGGCCAGACTCGTCCTTTTAGGATGTTTGGAACATGTCAAGAATTATACAATTTGTCAGAGTGAGCAACACAAGAAGAGCCAGCTAAAACTTGCATGGATTGTGTAAAAACAACACAAATAAGAACTGCAGACGTGCAAAGCTTTACCCAATTGCTGAGCAAAACAGCCACCAGCATGCGTATTACCAAAAACCAGATCTAGTCACTAACTACATTCTGAGATCCTGCAGACTCTTTGCTAGCTGGCTTTAATATGTCCCTCTCTCTGGCAGTGGGAACAATGTAGGTGGTTCTTGCTAGGAAGACAGTTGCAACTTAATCTTTCCATCTTGTCTTAGAGATGAAAAAAGGGCCCTGTAATGCTTTCCTCTTCTTAATAAATTGAATTTTTAAAACGTGCCACTTGTCTTTCTTGTGATTTTATCCTTTTGGTTCATTCACTCTCAATTATGTCTGAAAATGTCAGCATCCTCATCTCTGCAGTGATAGCGTCACCTCTCTGGTTGCTGCATCCAGGCCTTACAAGACCACGACTTGGTCCCACAGATGTCCCAGGTTCTCCTTTACTGACTTTCTGAGACGGCAGACAAGCCCTTCTCAACTTGACCCCAACTCACATTTCGTTTGCCTAGCTCTTTACCGGCCCTCCCTGATCAGTATATGAGCTGTACTCACATTGAAAGTAACACTGAAAATCCTTGTTGTGTCTCTAAAACTGCTGCCCTTTGTTTCCAAAGAGGGGAACACTATCCCAACGTCAAAACTAAATGTATTTTTAGCTCTATTTATTTTAGTTTACGTACAATAAAATTCATTCCTTTTACTCTACAATTCCATGAATTTTAACAAAAGCACAGCTGCAGGTTATGAATCAAGATACAGAGCTCTCTCATCACCTCCCAGAAAGTTCCCTTGTGTCACCCCATTGTAGTCAACCTCTTCCCACATCCTCCCCACCTGGAAACCACTGATCTGTTTTCTGCTCCTGTAATTTTGCCTTTTCCAAAATGTCTTATAAAAGGAAATTTTGGGGTGCCCGGGTGGCTCAGTTGGTCAAGTGTCTGCCTTTGGCTCAGGTCATGATCTCAGGGTCCTGGGATCGAGCCCCGCCTCAGGCTCCCTGCTCAGCCGGGGGTCTGCTTCTCTCTCTCTCTATCTCTCTCTCTGCCCCTCCCCCCTGCTCATTCTCTCTCCTTTCTCTCAAATGAATGCAATCTTTTAAAAAATGTACAATTCGGGCGCCTGGGTGGCTCAGTTGGTTAAGCGACTGCCTTCGGCTCAGGTCATGATCCTGGAGTCCCAGGATGGAGTCCCGCATCGGGCTCCCTGCTCGGCGGGGAGTCTGCTTCTCCCTCTGACCCTCCTCCCTCTCATGCTCTCTGTCTCTCATTCTCTCTCTCTCAAATAAATAAATAAAATCTTTAAAAAAAAATAAATAAAAAAATAAAAAATGTACAATTCAATGGTTTTTAGTATATTCACAGAACTGTGCAAAGATTACCACAATCAATTTAGTACTTTTGCATCACCTAAAAAAAGAAACTCTGAACCCATTAGCAGACACTCCTCACTTACCCCAAATTCTCCAGCCATAGGCAATCAAAATCTACTTTTTGTTTCTATAAATTTGATTAGACTGGACACTTCATATTGATGGAATCATACAATATGTAGTATTTTGTGACTGGTTTCTTAGCATAATTTCAAGATTCATTCATGTGGTTGCATATATCAGTATTTCATTCCTTTTTATGGCCAAATAATATTCCAGTGTTTGGATATAATACATTTCATCTATTCATTTGTTGATGGACATTTGGGATGTTTCCACTTTTTTGGCAATTATTGCTGCTATGAACATTTGTGGACAAGTTTTTGCATGGACATGTGTTTTCATTACTATTGGGAATTACTACCTGGGAATGGAATTGCTGGATCATATGGTAACCCTATATTTATTTTTTTTAAAGATTTTATTTATTTATGTGACAGAGACATAGCGAGAGAGGGAACACAAGCAGGGGGAGAGGGAGAGGGAGAAGCAGGATTCCCACCAAGCAGGGAGCCCGATGCGGGGCTGGATCCCAGGACCCTGGGATTATGACCTGGACCAAAGGCAGACGCTTAATGACTGAGCCACCCAGGCGCCCTGGTAACTCTATATTTAATCATCTGATGATCTTCAAGGCTGTTCTCCAAAGTGGCTGCATCATTTTACATTCCCACCAGTAATGCATGGAATAATTGTGACCACCTGGATCTTCCATCGAGCTGTACACAGTGCAGGGGCTAAACCAATATCTCTGCGATTGCAGAAGCGTGAATGGAATAGTGTCTGGAGTATTGTACTGGCTAGGCAGAAACAAAGGAATTAGGGTGCTTATAACAACAGTCTACAGTGGAATGCAGAACCTAGCAATATTCTAGGGTGAGCAGCATTCCCTTGGTCTCCTACACAACCACAGTCCTTCCAGTCCTCCATCCTTCCTCCAATTTCCAGGTCTGAGGGTCGGTTCAGCCAGGCAGCTAGTAGAGTTGAACTGCTCACATAAAACAGTGGTTAGAAGACTGAGAGAAGACAGAAACAAAGGCATGACTCCCACAGCTCCATCAGAATCCACAGGCCACGCACCACGAGATGCATAACTAGTTCCATATCTCAAGCTGGTTAACGGCCAGCTCTGCGCCTAGATCTCTGTTTCCCAACCCTGTGTCCTCCTTGGGACATACACACCCCATCACAAGGCGACAGCCCTCCCGGGTGTCGGTGTCATGGAGACTGAAGGGTCTTCAAGATCCCAAATGATGATTTTCTAGACATAATTTATATACTAAAGCTGCCTCGTGGGGGATATTTCCTGCTGTTGGGTTAAGTGGTGAACTCATCTGTCAAAACCCCTTGCTATACCAGAGCATGCTCCCCTCTTAACAGGAGACCTGACTGCGGTCCAGTAGGGCTGGGTTAGCCTGGGGGCGGGGAAAGCCGGAGAAATCTCAGGATCTGGTAGGAATGAGGTAAGAGACCGGAAGTGGGCTCTGTCACCATGGGAACCGAAGACCCACAACTTCCCATGGAGTCAAATTACTGAGTCTGCGCAGTCCTGGCCTCGTCATTAGCCACGCCCCCAGTCTCCCTTGCTCCTTCGCTCTCGGGTTCGGATGGAAAGGTGGAGACTCTGGGGAAATCCATTATGACGAATACTACAGCATCGTTTCCCGTGAGAAACTCACGATGTAGTTGGAAAGACGATATAAAATCAAACAATTTCAATAATTTTTTAAAGTACCATCAAAATAGAGGAATGCAAAGTTCAGAAAAATTTGACTCGCTCTGAAGGGAGATCAAGGAAGATTACCCGCAGAGGCATTTATTGAGCTAAATTTTGAAAGATGATCCGGAATTATTCGGAGGACGAAAAGCGTTCGTGGGCTGAAGAATAATCCGGACAGAAGAACATCATGAACAAAGACGTAGAGGTATCAAACAGCATGTACGTACTGGCAAGGTGGGGTTGGGAGGCACAACGTGGCAACCACCAGGGCTGTTCCTGTGGTACCAACTGCTGGGCAAGAGGGGTGGTTGCTGAGGCTAATGAGGCAGGCAGGAGCCAGGTCAACAGTAGAGTTGTATGTCATGCCAAGGAACCGGGGCTTTCCTTTGAAGGTGACAGCCACGAAGGCACTTTTGTCAGGGAAGCGTTGAGTCCTGCCACAGTCACCCCTGACCATATGTCTCAAACCATTCCTGATCTGGTTCCCCTCCTGACAGCTGAACTCTAATTCTGACCCTACTTTTCTAAGCAATAACAAATCTGACTATGATGGTTCATAAGAGGATGTTGTGGATTCCAAATCTGTCCTGAACATATGTGGGGCAGTCCAGGTGAAAGGGCAGGACCAGGATGGCTAATGGGCCAGATAATCCAGACATTCCGTTCTAGTGGTGAGATAGTTTAGCAATGGAATGTCCAGGTATAACAGATGCTGTATTGCACTGCTCTGTTGCCACTGAGAGACATACCAGCTGCAGGTAATGTTGCTAGGAAATTCACCAAAAGGCTTTATTGAGAATCTTAAGCAGATACCAAAAAAAAAAAAAAAAAAAAAAAATGTTGGTGAAAAACAGTGCTAAAGGCAAAAGGATTAAAGCCAGGGACATTTAGTTGTACTGAATGATTTACTGATTGGCTGATTAATTGATCAGAGCTGGAAGATTTATTTAAAAATAAATCCTATGGGAGAGGATGTTAATTACACAGTCAACATAGGGTAGGAGATTGGTCTTGAAGGGGAGGGTTACTGCCTCTTCCCTGAGAGTAGGTGGGAGGAGGAAAAGAGGCTCGGCATTTCCGCCTTTGCTCCTGGAATTCTGAAGATCTATAGTATCTTTGAAATCTAAATTCAGAACAGCTTATGGGCTTGAAGGGGTTAGATTTATTGTGGAGGTGAGATTGAAAGGATATTGCCATCCACATTCAGCCTGTCCTTTTTCTTTCTTTTTTTTTTTTTTTAAAGATTTATTTATTTATTTGAGAGAGCTAGAAAGTACATGAGAGGGGGGAGGGTTAGAGGGAGAAACAGGCTCCTCGCCGAGCGGGGAGCCCGATGCGGGACTCGATCCCGGGACTCCAGGATCATGACCTGAGCCGAAGGCAGTCGCTTAACCAACTGAGCCACCCAGGCACCCTGTCCTTTTTCTTTTTATAGATTTGGGCCTGTTTAGTTTGGTTGTGTCTCAAACTATGTATAGTTGGATTGTGGGTTTTTTTTAATCTGAGGCTCTTTCTATCATATTGAAGATTAAATACATTTACTTACATTATTATAATTTGCAAATCAATATAAAAACTTGGTGAAAGATTCAGGGTTCATGCCTAGATTTGGGTTGAATTAGGTAGGGCAGTGGTGAGGAGGCAGAAGTTATGCACCAGGGGACTGGGTCCCCTGGGACTTAGAACTGGTAACTGACGAAGCCACATGAGAATTTATAGATTTTAGAGGCCATTAGGGTGTGATGACAGAGGGACAGAGGAGTTGTTTTGGGGTGATTGAACTTCTCTGGATCCTGATTGTCATGGAATTTACACAAATCTATACATGTGCTAAACCTGTAAAAAGTCAGTGTTACTGTATTTTAATTTAAAAAACAGAGATTGGGGCGCCTGGGTGGCTCAGTCGTTAAGCGCCTGCCTTCAGCTCAGGTCATGATCCCAGGGTCCTGGGATCGAGCCCCGCATCAGGCTCTCTGCTTGGCGGGAAGCCTGCTTCTCCCTCTCCCACTCCCCCTGCTTGTGTTCCCTTTTTCGCTGTGTTTCTCTCTGTCAAAGAAATAAAATCTTTAAAAATAAATAAATAAATAAAATAAAAACCAGAGATTTACAATTTAACCCCAAAATAAGTAAACCTCCTATGTCTGACCACCTAAAGTGACATATGTTTTATTTCTTTAACCAGTCTGATTTCTCTGTGATGTCTCTTCAGGTCAGTGTTTTACCTAGAATTAAAAATGGCAGAGTTTATCAATCTTACCAAGATTAGTACCTGATGCTGCAGCTGTAATAAGATTAGGTATTTATGGTGAGCACTGTGAACACAGCGGTGTTCACCCAGAGTGCTAACAAATCTCTAAAAATAACCAAAAGGAAATTGTGTGTTGGCGTTAGGGTTAGATTGGAGTTGGGATTCTGTTAAGTTTGAGTGAAATTCATACTCAATGAGAGGGGAGGGAACCTTGAGCAGGGGTGTTTATAGAGAATGCTGGGAATGGTCCACACTTCAGCCATTTTATATCAGGAGCAGGACCTCCACTGTGTTTGCTTCTGACAGGTGGAATAATGAGAGTTTTGATGTTATTCTCTATACTTTTCTGTGTTGTTTTGATTTCCAGTTAAAAACATGCGCTACTTTATGGGGCGCCTGGGTGGCTCAGTTGGTTAAGCGACTGCCTTCGGCTCAGGTCATGATCCTGGAGTCCTGGGATCGAGTCCCACGTCGGGCTCCCTGCTCAGCAGGGAGTCTGCCTCTCTCTCTGACCCTCCCCCCTCTCATGCTCTCTGTCTCTCATTCTCTCTCTCAAATAAATAAATAAAATCTTTAAAAAAAAAAAAAAACATGCGCTACTTTCATAAAAGAAAAGCTAATGCTGAAAAGGAAGATAGTGAAGTTAATCTTCATAAACTTTTCCAGCAGGTATCCTGAATTTGCATTTTGTTCAGCTTGTGGCCTCAAGAAGAATGGTGCTGCCCTGCCATCTAGTGGCCACATGGCAAAGGTGCCTTCCAACCAGCATTTCAATAAAGCAAAAATTAGTTTTACCAACTTTGAAGAAGACAACAAATGTACATTGTTCTGGGTAAAACTTTGATTTGGTTGAAGACTTGTTGATACCAAACACAGATCAAGTATTCTATTTTATGGTAATATCTCATCCTTTGGGCATCATCAAGGAACAAAACTCCTCCACCTCAAGGCTTAACTCTTAAGGAACGACATAAAAATTAGATGGACGGAGCGCCTGGGTGGCTCAGTCGGTTAGGCGGCTGCCTTCAGCTCAGGTCATGATCCCAGGGTCCTGGGATCGAGCCCCGCATCAGGCTCTCTGCTCAGCGGGAAGCCTGCTTCTCCCTCTCCCACTCCCCCTGCTTGTGTTCCCTCTCTCGCTGTCTCTCTCTCTGTCGAATAAATACATGAAATCTTTAAAAAAAAAAAAATAAGATGGACACTCTTACTGTTTCTTTAAAAAGAATATATGGAACAAAACAACCTTTACTTTAGAGCTTATGGCTTTAAAAAATCAATATCACCAGGAAGAGCCCAGTTTAGTTGTAGTTAATCAGTAAATCCGGGGCATGATGTAGCAGTTTCTTACGGTTACATCTTACATTGGTTTGCTAAGGCTGATGGAACAGAGTGCTACACACTGGGTGGCTTGACCAATGGAAATTTGTTGTCTCACAGTTCTGGAGGCTGGAAGTCCAAGATCAAGGTATTGGCCCCATTGGTACCTTCTGAGGGCTGTGAGGGAAGGATCTGTTCCATGCTTCTCTCTCTTTGGCTTGTGGATGGCCATGTTCTTTCTCCCTGCACCTTTTCGCTTTATCTTCCCTTCATGTGTGTCTCTGTGTCCAAATATCCCCTTTTAATAAAGACACCAGCCATATTGGATTAGTGCCCAGGTAATGATCTCAACTTAACTTGATTACCCCTTTAAAGGCCCTATCTCCAAATAAGGTCACATTCTGAGGTAGTGGAGGTTTGACTTCAACATATGACTGGGGCGGGGGGGTGGCAGTGCACAATTCAACCCTGATTTGGCTTCCTATCAGCTGAATCACAATTCTGTCTTGCTAAACAGCAAGCATGAGGAGAGCGATACAAAAAAGGCTGCCATTACTATTTCATAAGTGCCATGGGTGGCAATGAGTCAGGCTAGAATGGAAGGGGCATGACCAAGAGCGGGGTAAGACCCGTGGAGCATGATGGAGGGTGGGGATTGTTGACCTGACCCACAACGGGACGGATGGTGTGGAAACGCTTTGTGTGGAGTGGGGAGGGGAGGCGAACAGCTGGGCGCAGGCATTAAGGGGAAGTACATGGTCTGGCAGCGGGGTATACGGACCCATGCTGGGTATAAAAGAAAAGGCAGAGGGGGGACTTGAACCAATGAAGGTCCTGGGAGCAGCTTCACTGGGGTGTGAGGGGGGAAGAGCTGAACGACTCAATTGCAGAATGTGTGTGTAATCGCTAAGCTGTGGACAGGGTCAGGATGCGCTTTGCCCCTTTAGGTGCCGCTGTGGTGTGGGCACATCTGAGCTGGCCTGATTGTGCTGCTCCCTATGAGGGTGGCTAGGCTCTGCGGAGTTCATATGCAGCTCACACTCCTTCTGGGCGGCCTCAGTTTCTCTCAAACATCAATAGCAACTGGGAAGGTGAATCTACTGGGCTTGGGTTTGTCCCCTCTGCTATAAGAGTAATTTAACATCATGTGAGAAATTTCTGGTGTAATTCAGCCATTTCCTAGGTTATCTGGGAAGTTTATTTGGAGGTCTGGAAGTAAATCCAGAGGTCCGAAAAATCTTCGATGTAAAGCTCTAAAATCTTATAAGCATCTTTGAAATACATAAATTATTATTAATTTAGCTTTATAGAAAGCTTACACAAGATTAATAAACATATCCTGTTTGCTGGGTCATATGTAGGCAGATAGAGATTTTCTAAAACATGGAAATCACCTCATCATATAGATTTGGACATCATAATGACAGTTAATAAAATGAAATTCTAGGGCGCCTGGGTGGCTCAGTTGGTTAAGCGACTGCCTTCGGCTCAGGTCATGATCCCGGAGTCCCCTGATCGAGTCCCGCATCGGGCTCCCTGCTTGGCGGGGAATCTGCTTCTCCCTCTGACCTTCCCCCCTCTCATGTGCTCTCTCTCTCTCTCACTCTCTCAAATAAATGAATAAATAAAATCTTTAAAAAAAATGAAATTCTAATTGAGTTTTCATTTTATTGCTAAGTTTTCCTTAAGGAGAAGAACTTAAAGAAGGTAAGCAAGAAAAACACCTTGGTTCTAGAAGATTAGAACATATTCAGCAAAATGAACACATTGATATAAATGGTACACAAATGGTCTTTTCTAGCTTTCCTCTGACCCATTATTAGAGATCTGATGGGCAGGTATTTCTGCAGTTAATTGATTCTGGAAAATCTGGCAAGCATTGCTCCTCTCTGCCTCAAGAATTGGAAACTGCCCAGCTTATAAATGCCAATATAACAATATCCTTTAAGTGTTTAAAATGCTTTGGGAAAAGTCCTGTCAAATAAAAGATAGAGTTTTGTAATCTTAATACCTGATCTCAAATATTTATATATAAAATATTGATGCCTGTTCTCAAAAAAATATTTTACCTAATTCACAAAGTATGTCAGTATGTGAATGCCATAATCCAAGTGTATGTGTTGGTTGTCTTCCTCTTGAGATCCACTCTCCATGATTTCCACCCAGCCCTGGACTGAGGGGGTCTGACATATACCGACTGCTTCAAGAATTTCCTTTGCCTCCTGGCCTCAGGATGGGTCCAGCCAGTGGGAGTCGGGGTTATCTGCAGAAGATCCATAGGTGGGAGGAGAATACAGGCAGATACTTATTCTCCTAGCTTCCTTCCTGCTGAGTTCCTGACAGGGGTACTTGGAACCTAACCAGAGACCACGGCTCCTGCCAAGTGGCCCCTTCCATAGAGCTGCCTCCCCAAACTCATGGGACTGTCAGTCTTCATGCTTAGGGATAATTAATGTTCCCTAACTTATAAACCCCAGGGAGCCGCACCATCAAATGTTACCTTCTGAGAACTCTGCCACATATTTTAAGTAGTCCCTCTTTATTAAATTCTCCTCAAATTATCCAGTTTTTTTTTCCATCCTATTTTTGCCAAGACATTGAATAATATAGTGTGTTCACTCTTTCCTTTGTGTGAACTAAGCAGATGGCAGAAAACACTAACATACAACCTCTGTGAAAAGCTGGAGAGATGTTTTACTATAGAGCTGCTCTATTCATACATCTCTTCTTCCCCCTCTATTAGTAGAAACCAGTGCTCCAATCTCCAGTCAGCTGAGGTCAGCTTAGCTGCAGCCTGTCAGGATGCAAGGGGTTAGTCCTACTTTGTTACTGTGTGGGCTGGACACTTTATAGCCCCCAATGCAGTAGCCATCCTCTAGAATATGTGAGCTAGAAAGATTTCCTTCTTCTTCTTATTGAAAAAATATTAAGTTCTTTCATTTGTGCCCTTGTCCCTTCCCTTCAGAGGCAGCTGGACTTCTCACCTTATTCTTTTATTACATATACACATTCTGTCCTGTTAAAATGCTAGACTCTAGAAGCCAGAGACATAAAAGCTTAGCCTGTCATAGTAGAAAGTGTGTGTTTATATGATATAGTGAATTGTGTCCCTTTAAAATTAATACGTTGAAGTCCTAACCCAACAATGTGATTTTATTTGGAGATACGACTTTTAAGAGTTTAATTCCACTGTAGTCTAAAAAACATACTGTGTATTATTTCTAGTCTTTCAAATTTGTTAGGGTGTACTTTATAGCCCAGAATGTGGTCTGTCTCAGTGAATGGTCTATGCAAGCTTGAAAAGAATGTATATTCTGCTTTTGTTTGACAGAATATTCCATAAATGTCAATTAGATCAAATTGATAGGGTTGTTCAGTTAAACTTTATCTTTACTGATTTTTTTTGCCTGCTTGATCTATTAGTTATTGACAGGGGGATGTTGGAATCTCCAAGTGGATTTGCCTATTTTTCTTTTATTTCTATCGGTTTTTGCCTCACATGTTTTGATGCTCTGTTGTTAGGTGCGTACATGTTTAAGATCATGTGTCTTCTTGGAGAATGACCCCTCTATTATTATGTAGTGTCCTTTTATCCCTGATAATTTTCCTTGTTCTGAAATCAACTTTGTCCAAAATGAATATAAGTAGTTTTTTTTTAATCAGTGTTATCACTGCGTACCTTTCTCCATACCTTTACTTTTTTTTTTTAAGATTTTATTTATTTATTTGACAGAGAGGGACACAGCGAGAGAGGGAACACAAGCAGGGGGAGTGGGAGAGGGAGAAGCAGGCTCCCCGCGGAGCAGGGAGCCCGGTGCGGGGCTCGATCCCAGGACCCTGGGATCATGACCTGAGCAGAAGGCAGACGCTTAACCACTGAGCCACCGAGGCGCCCCTCCATACCTTTACTTTTAATCTATCAGATTCTGTATATTTAAAGTGGTTTTCCTGGGGCACCTGGGTGGCTCAGTTTTTTAAACATCGGCATTTGGCTTAGGTCATGATCCCAGGGTCCTGGGATCGAGTCCCGCCTCAGACTTCCTGCTCAGCGGGGAGCCTGCTTCTCCCTCTCCCTCTGCCTGCTTGTGCGCGCTCTCTCTCTCGCTCGCTCACTCTCTGTCAAATAAATAAATAAAATCTTAAAAAAAAGTGGTTTCCCTGTTGATAAAATATGGTTGGGTCTTTTTTTTTTTTAATCCACTCTGACAATCTCTTTTAATTAGTGTAATTAGACCCATTCACATTTAAAGTGATTACTGATGTATTTGGATTGATATCAGCCAGGTTTGTAAGTATGTTCTATATGTTGCTAGAGGCCTCTTTTCCTACTTTCCCTGGGTTTAGCTGAGCATTTTTATTAATAAACAATTATACTTCTTTTTAAAAAAAGTTAGTGGTCTCCCTAGAATTTGCAATACACTATAATATTTGTGGTTTTAAAACCACCACTATATATGTATAGCTATATAGGAAGGACAAAATTGCAAAATGTTTAAATTTGAAGAATTTAAGTGAAGGGTATATGAGTGTTTGTTGTTCAACTCTTTCCATTTTTATGTATGTTTGAAATTTTTCAAAATAAAAAATGGGGGGAAATGTTACTGTGCCATTGTGAGAGGCCAGCCAGCCCGATTTTTTCCTTCTTGTAGTCAATTTGCTTTTCCTCTGAATGCTTAAATTATTCATTCTTTATCCTTAAAGTTGAATAACTTAACTTGGGTATTTATAGCTGTAAAGTGTCCCTTAATACATTTTCCTGGAATGCAGCGTGCATCTCCATCTAGAGGCTCAATTTTTTTTTCCTGGGTAATCACCTTTATTGAATCTTCTGGCCTGGGGTGCCCAGGTGGCTCAGTCGATTACGTGATTAAGCATCTGCTTTGGCTCAGGTCATGATCCCAGAGTCCAGGGATGGAGCCCCACATCGGGCTCCTTGCTCATGGCGGAGTCTCCTTCTCCCTCTGCCTCTCACCCCGCTAGTGCTTGCTCTCTCTCGCTCTCTTTTTCAAATAAATAAATAAAATCTTTTAAAAAAACAGATATTCCGGCCCATTTTGGGGGCACTTTCCATTTAGGACACAAATTATCTTCATGTTGGACCATTTCTATCTTATGTTTCTGTGGGCTTCTCTGTGTTTCTTTAATTTCTTTTTCTTCAACTGCATATACTATGTTCATCTTAAGCTTTTCTCTTGATTTTCAATGCTGTCTCTTCTATACCTTGCTATTTGTAATTCAATGTATTTTGTAATGGTGTTGCTTGGATCTTTAATTTATATTTTTAAGTCTAATGTTCTCTGTTCTGTTTCTTTTGTTTCTGTTTACTCTCTTCTTGATGGGGTCTTATTTTTAATTAGTATACATACAGTTCATATAGATATAAAATTTCTTGCTATTCCTTTTTTTTTTAAGATTTATTTATTTATTTGAGAGAGAGAAAGAGAGAGAGTGGGGGGAGGGGCAGAGAGAGAGGGAGAGAGAAACTTTAGCAGACTTTCGGGCCAACCATGTTGCCCAACCTGGGGCCGATCCCAGGACCCTGAGATCACGACCTGAGCCGAAACCAAGAAGTCAGATGCTTAACCAGCTGCACCACCCAGGTATCCCTCTTCCTATTCTTTTAAATATGTATCCCTGTAGATCATTTTCTTTATCAATATTTGCATGGTTTCTTCTTTCCTTGCCTTCCCCCCCCTTTTTTTTTCATTTTCATTGTTGAATGCACTGAACCATTGTTCTGCTTTTCACACTTTCAAGTAGTAGTCAATCCCTTTGAGGAATACTCTCAACTTTGGGTCATTTCCCAATGGGAAATTAGCCTCAGGGAGAGAGTGATGACCAAGGATAGGGGGAAAAGAAAGGGTATCCCTCAATTGGTAACCTTCAGATTTCCTTCAATTCATAGATATGTGGGCTCTCCAATATGATTTCAGGGTGGTGGTGTGATTAGGAGCCAAGCCATCCTCTACTTTTCCTCTGTGCTCCAGAATCTTCTGCTTCCTTCCTTGACATCAGTGTTTGAAGTTCATTACATTATCTCTGGTTGTTGCTGATTATTAGTGATTTTTTGGGAGGAGAGGATTTAAAAAAACTTATTTGGGGGATGTTTGTTAAGAAGAAAGAAAAGAAAAATCTGTGGGATAGTCTTAATTCCCCCCTTTTAACTTAAAAGTCCATTACTCTCCACCCAGTCATGTTTATATTTAAAAGCAGGTCAGGGGCACCTGGGTGGCTCAGTCGTTAAGCATCTGCCTTCAGCTCAGGTTGTGATCCCAGGGTCCTGGGATCAAGCCCCGCATCGGGCTCCCTGCTCAGCGGGAAGCCTGCTTCTCCCTCTCCCGCTCCCCCTGCTTGTGTTCCCTCTCTCGCTGTCCCTCTCTGTCAAATAAATAAATAAAATCTTAAAAATCAATAAATAAATAAAAGCAGGTCACAGGAAAAGGGAAATACTTTTCAGAAGGAAAAAACCCAAATGCTTTGAGCTGGACATGATCTCAGAAGTCATCTACTTCCTCAAGTTCACAGAGCCAGTTAATGACTGAGCTGGGACTACCTAAAGGTCTCCTGATATTTTTTTTTCCATCTTCCTCTCTCTCACTAATGGGTAGAATTGTAGACATCGGGGGGTGGGGGGAGACAGAGAGTAGTTTTCATGCTGGTGACTTTCCTTCCCTGCCTCTAATCATACTACATGCCTCTGAGACTTTGTTAAGGGCACTCTGGTGGCCTGGAAATTGGGCCTCTAACTATAACACCAAAAAAAGTACACCCTGGATAAAGACTCTGTAAAATGAGGGAAGAACACTAGGGGAAAATTGTAAGCAGCTTTTTTCTTTTTCCTCTTCTCTCTAGTTTCAAAAAAAAAAAAAAAAAACACCTCAACCAACCAACTAACCAACCAAACAAAACCAAAAAAATGCCACCAGAGGTATAAATCATTTTAGGGTATGAACATTGTAAAAGTGAGGAGTTGGATTTTCTGGGTTGATTCAACTCAGCTGCCATGACAGATAATGAGAATTGAGAAATGGTCCCTGTGAGAACTGTATTATGAGTATATGCCTTGGATTTTAATGTTGTCAGTTGGAAAATGCTCCTAAAAACAAGCTAAAGGAGGGTAGTTTAATAGGAAATGTAAAAAACACAATCTGCCTTGAATGCTATTACTCCCCAAAGGGTCAGACATATTCCTGATCAGTGACACATCTCAGAATGCACCCCATCTATTACAATGGGCCTTCCCTCTTCTGAAAGGACAGCTATGAAACTGTCCCCAAACTTGTTGTCACTATCCACTGTCAAAACCAGAGGATTAAATATTTCCTGAGCTTCCCAGAAAGGCAGAGTCCTATTGCTTAAAGAGATTTTTGATCTTTGTGCTACAATGGGGACCTTTATTGATTCTGAGTTAGGGACATCCAGAAATTAAACTTGACCCCTAGCTGCAAGAAAAAGACAAAAGTAAGAAAAGTACAAATAAAAGTATTTTGTCACAATCAGTTAGGTATCAAAAACTTAGAATTCATAAAAAAATCTAGAATTGTTCATGTGGTAATATACATGACATGAAGGAATTAAACAATGATGGAAGTCTTTAGGTTCAGAAGCATAAAACATGGGAGTGAGTGACTGACCCCTTGCACCTGAGAAGCAGCAGAGCATCATGGGAAAGAGGACAGGTTCTGAGATACTGACGTGGATAAGTTACTTAATGATAAGCCCCAGTTCCTCATCTGTAAAGTACAGATCACAATTGTAAGTATTCATAAGTTTATTACGAGGATTAAACAGGTTAATATGTGTAAAATGCCTGAATTAGACTAAGTATCCAATAAAAGTTTCCTGATGTTATTGTTATTATTTTTCCCTGCAGACTGGAGTTCACATTGCTTTTATTCTTGTTTATATTTCTTGCAAGGACCAGTCCAGTGATTTCTTAGATCTTGCTCTTGTAAAAATTAATAAAGGGAGGCTAGAAGGGGAATTCTTACCATTCCATGTCAATTACAAGAAGAATTGTCAATTATAGACCCCAACAGAAGAATCACCAATAGGAAAGAATCATCAATTATAGGCCCCAGCAGAGAAAGATATACATTGTATCCCCTAGGAGAAATCAACTATCTCTGCAACTCAGCCAATGAGAAATCATCATCACCCTGAACTCTTGCTTTTCCCCAGCAAACTTTTGTTCAAAACAACCCTTCCCAACTTGTGCTCCTTCTCCAGAAAGTAATGTTTCAGAAACTACTTCTGTCCTACTCTCGGACCCTGTGTTTTGGGTAGAATTGTCCTAACTCCCAGCTCCTGAATGTCTAGCCAACCAGACCATTCCACCCCCCTTAACATGCTGATTAGTTTAAGACTGGGCAGATGACCCAAATTAGGACAATGAGGTGAAATCCTGGGGCTTTTGCTAGGCTTGTTCAGAAAGCAAGAACTGCTAACCTATTAGAGTATAAGTCTAGAGGTACCAGTGGTTACCATAGGGAAAGCCTCCCTGAGAATGGATTGAACACAGAGGAATGCAGAACTGAGAGACAGATGGTTCTTTAATTGGATGTTTGAGTTCCTGGGTCCAGCTGTAACTGTAGACACATACACATGCACACTTTACAGTTTTATAAGCCAAATAAAGTCTTTTTTTTTCTTGCTTAAGTCAGTTTGGATTGAGTTTCTGTCATTGCACTTGATATCCTGATCAATAATCCTGACCTAGGAAGAAATATGAACCAGGCAGTGCAATCTAATTGCTCATTTGTATATATATTTTTTTCACATTTTCCCCTTCTCCTCTTGTATTCAGTGCCTTTATGCTCTTGGTCTTCCTGTTTATTTTCTCCTGGGAAATAATCTGAAAATGTTTGCCCTTGATGCTACAGGGTGAATTTGTGTTGCTGTGTTATTTTTCTTAGATATTTACATTTGAAGCCTTACATTTAGTCCTACAATGAAAGGCTTTGTTCCTGTTAAAGGACTTTAGCTTTAGATAAGTAGGTATGTCAAAATTAAAAGAAACCTTAAAAATGTATCAACCAAGTAACAATGTGTAACTGTTATTTGGATTCTAAATCAAACCAATAGTTTTTAAAATAAAAAATGATATAATCAGGGGAAACTGAACATTGGCTGGGTATTTGTTATTCAGAAATAATTGTTAAAATATTTGTGATAATGCTAACGTAATTTTTAAAGAGTTTCTATCTTCAGAAGATAAATATGTAAATGTTTTTGGATAGAAAGATACAATATTTGAAATTTGCTTCAAAATATTCCAGTAGGGAAAAAAAAATTCCAGTAGGAAAAGGGTGAGAGGAGAGGAGGTACAGATGAAACAAGATTTGAGATAAGTTAGTAATGGTTGAAGCTGGGGTGATGGGTTGAGCATGGGGTTCATTATCCTATTTTAACTTTTTAAGTTTGAAATTTTCCAGAAATTTTTTAAAAGTAGTAAGTAGAAATGGCCAAGGTTGCTATTTGCCTACCCAGAATCTATGCTCTCCTTCTCCCTTACAAACCGAACCCCTATATGGTTGAGGATGCAATGTAACTGTCTAAAAAAAAAAAAAAAAAAATTAATGATTTTTTTCTTCCGGTCTCCCTTGCAGATGTGAATGACCAGTGGAAATCAGAGAGACGCCATTGGGTGTGGCTTCCAAAAAACTCTTTAAAACTCTCCGACCCTTGCCTCTTCTTTTCTGCTGCCTTAGACCAAGATCTGAGGAAGGAACTGTCAGGGTCATCTTGCACCACAGCCAAGATGCATGATGCTATGGATGGCGGCGCCAAAAGACAGAAGGAATCTGGATAGTTGATGACTGTGGAGCTGCCACACCAGCTCGGGGATACTTTCCCTTTTTTTTTTTTTTTTCCCAACAGGGAGAATTAACCCTTTTTCTTAGTTTAAATTTGTAAATGCCCTTACAGAGGCTGTAAACTCTACGAAGACAAGGTCCCTGTCCTTAATCTCACAAACTGGAGGGCTTTATGGAATTCTCTGGGGTGCTTTTTAGAATATTAGGGCGTGGACCCCACTTGCAGGGTGCCTGATTTCAATGACTTGGTGTCCAGCGTAGGCATTGGAATTTGTAAAAGCTGTCCCTGGTGATTCTAACGTGCCACCAACCTGGAGACCTACTGTTAGAGCTCGTCATGTGATTCCCGGAGCGCGCGGCTCCTGGCCGGGCAGCAGTCGACACGAGATGACTGGGATCACTCGAGACCGCCTGGACCAGGAGGGCCACTGGCCCCGGGTGCCTTGCGCGTCAATCCACCCAGCCCCGCCTTTTTCCCCCGCCCCGCTGTGGCCCCGCCCCGCTGTGGCCCCCGAGAGCGCCGGAACTCGAGCTGCCCGCCTTCCGGGAGCGCCGAGGTGCGCCTGCGCGGCGCCGGGCCCCGGCGGGCACTTTGAATTTCGCTCCCGGAGTCGCGTCTCGCGATCCTGGGCTTCCGAGACTGGGGTCTCGACGGCTCGCGATACTGCAGCGAGTGGCGCTTTGCTCCCGGACCCGCGCCAGGTTGGGATCTGAAGTTGGGGGTCCTGCCCTCGGAGGCAGACGGAAGGCATTGTTTGGGCGGAGTAGGGGCGCGGGGCCGCCACGCGGAGCCGAGGAACCGGGCTTTTCTTCCCACCGCTCGGTTGGCTGGAGTGGATGCTTTAGATCTGTCCTACCCTCGGAATGAGTAACTGACTCCCTTCCTTCACCTCCCTCTGCCTCTGTATCAACCCCAAACCGTAAAGCTCCAGTCCCCCGCAGCATGGGAGAAATGCTTACTTGGACTCGTTTCTTTGCACTTAACTGTGTGTTTTCTTTTTAATTCATGTGTACTTTGCGGTTTTAAAGAAAATTTCCGAGTTGTCTTTATATATAAATAGTGCATTTGTCCCCCTAAATCCCCTGTACCTTGGTTTGGGATGCGTTGATTACAGAAGGCTCAAAGACAAGTCAGTATTAGACTCTAGTTAAAGACTGAATTTTGTAGAATTGAAAGAAATTGAGTTTTTGTACTTTCTTTTCAAGATGTGATTTACTGGATCACCTCTGTGGCCCATTTACTGGCTCACATTACTGATCAATACTGGTAAATACCAGTATTGGATTTTGAAAGTAAACAGAAACTTGTCCTTTCTGTTTTTGTAAATGTTTATTTTTTTTTCTCCAGAGGCTTAAAGGATGGCCTCCTCGGATCTGGAACAATTATGCTCTCATATTAATGAAAAGATTGCCAACATTAAAAGAACTCTGTCACTGAGAAATTGTGGTAAGTAGGACAGATTCCACTGACGTCGTAGATATAAAATGCATTTTAATCATTGTTCCACTTTGACTATCTTATGCCTGGTGAAGTGAAAGGTAATTTTAACTTTCAAATAGTGGTTTTTTGAAGCACTCCAGCATTAATATTTTGAATATTGCAGAGTACTAAAATGTAAGTTATATTGAACAATGAACTGGATATTAATTAGACTTAATCGCTTGTGTTTTTCTGAGATACACAAGGCACAATAGGAAGATTTGAAGGTTATCAAGCATTTGTGGTGTTAAAGCTAAGTGGAGATACTGAAAGGTAAGGAATAAAAATAGAAGTGGAAAAGACCCACAGAGGTAAAAATAGCCCATTATCCATCTCCAGCCTGCTTTGGAGGAAGCTTATCGTTATATATGACTAGGAAACAACCGATTGAAAATGTCCAGTTCTTCTAATGTCCAGAAGCTTGGAGGTTGTAACCATCTTCCAGAATATTCTGAAGTGCTGAAAGAGGATGAGGCAATGACAGTGCAAAGAAATGGGTGATCCTCGTCAAGTCTGGGAAAATATTGTTTACAAAAATTGTGAGCTCCTGGGTCCATTCTAGGAGAGCTTAAGATTTATTTATAGGCAGAATTCTACCTGCTGGGAAAATTGTGGTGAAGTTCAGTGTAGTTTGTACTATGAATTGGTAATTTAAGAAATTTTTTAAAATATGAAATTATAATGTTGAAATGCCCTTTCGAATTATACATGTCCTTCTAGGGACTTTGATATTCTTCATCTCTTGTTGAGAACCTCCAGTAAAGGAACATCATCCATTATACAGTTTACGGCTCACATTCTCTGTAGAAAGTTAAAGCTGAAGGGACTGTGGGTTCATCTTCTCCAGCTCCCTCATTTCACACATGACTCTCAGAAGCCAAATGACTTGCCCAGCTCCCCTATCTCCTAGGTAGTCGGTTGGGACTACAGTTTTGTATCTTGATTCCCAGTCTAGTATTCTTCCTACTTCTATGCCACTTTTATTCAATAACGCAGAAAGGACATCTATAACTAGTCTTGTTTAGCTTCTCTTTCTAGGGGCATGATTACTGTGGGATAAACAGATAAAATTTAGAGACCTATAAAACAACTAAACCTTGAATTCAAATGATCCCACCAAAGCATGAGGACTGGCCTAAGCAATGTGAACTATTAGATCACTACACACTCAGTAACCATCATTTGTATGTGGGGAGAATGATTTGTCTTTTTGGTTCCATAGCTTATTTAGTAGAGCCCAGTAATTTGTTTGCCACTCTGGCTGGAGTAATTTACTAGATTACTTCTATTAAAAGTATTGTATTTGCTTAGTTGATTGTGTTTCTATAAATCAGTAGACAAGGCCCTAAAATTTAGGTGACAAATTATTTGAGATACCAGTGTATCCAAACTAGTTATTTACTCCTTATAAATTAATCTCAATAGAGACATCCATCCTCTTATTTACTTACTAATTTCTTTTAGTTGTTACAAACCTACTGTCAAATGCAATTAATATTGCCCTATTAGATAGAATTATATGCTGCTTGTCATGATGATGATGATGAATAGTAGTTAGCATTTATTGAGTGTTTTACCAGATTCCGGGCACAGTGTTCAACCCATCTTATATGTACTGTCTCGCGTATCTTCACAGTAACCTTGAGGTAGGTGCTGGTGTCTCTGGCTTTAGGTCTTGGACCTTCTGGCCATTTCACTCTACAGCCTCCATAATCTACAGATATAGTCAAATTGTGTTTTTGTTTATTTTTTTTCCCCCCGTCTCCCCAATTGTGCCTTTACTTATGTGTATTTCATTGGTTACTAGAAATAAAGAAGGAAAGATTTGATTATGAGGATAGTTTTTCTTTTGTGCTTTTGATCTGCTCTTTAAAACAAAACTTTTTTTATTACTTCTTTTATTTCTAGGGAGGAGGAGACCCTGGTTTTCCCATCCTCAAATCTATGGAACTAGAGAGGGGTGCCAGGAGGTGGGGTTGGGAGTATGAGAGCATGCTACTTTATAAATGCCTGGTGTTTGTTTCTGTCAAGCACCCCAGGCTTAGTACCAGCCTGTGACTTTTTATGTTACTTTTTCTGTTTAGGACTAGTAAATAGTGTAAATATGAATCTCAAACCCAGGTGCATCCCAAGCCACTACTACAAATTCTGAAGGGAAACTCTCCCCCATCTTCCACACACCCTTGAGAGCCTGTCCAAAACACAAGCTCCTCTCCCTGGCCAGCGATTAGAATTTTGAGGTGTACACTTTAACTGAAGGTTTATTCCATGAAGAAGCCTCGTTTGGGATTCTCACTTCCAACACCCTGTGCTTTGAAGTACAAAAGCCTTAGTTCTTGCCCCCATTAAAACCAGATGTGTTGTGTTGCTGAGACTGGCAAACTCCTCTCTCCAGATTTCCTCTGCACCCCCAGTTAGGGCTGCTGCAGCATCAACTCCCACATTCTGCCAGTCTGCAGGTCTGTCTTCATGCTGAAGCCCTTGAGAGTTACCTTATTCTCACGAAAGCTCAGCTCTGCATGTAGAAGTTTTTTGTTTTGTTTTGTTTTTTTAATCTAACATTTCTAGGTGTTTTATCATAGTAGAAGACTTTGCCAAAATCAAAAGACTCAGGGGACACTTCGTACTTATCTCTCTCTTCCTTCTCTACCGTATTACTTAGAAATGAAGGCTTAAGATTATCCAGGGAGACAGGTCCTAGGGGCTGAAACAAGAGTCCTATCTCCTCCCTAAGTGTCTCTCTAAAGTAAAGCTCTGGTCCAAGAGTTTAATTGGGAACAACTGAGTTAAAGAATACAGTATGCTAATACTTTTCTGTATACTTTATTTTTTATTCCCTCTTTGTTAATAGGTCAGGAACCTACCTTGAAGACTACATTAGGTAAAATAGGAGATGAAATCATTGTAGTAAATGAACTTCTAAATAAATTGGAATTGGAGATTCAATATCAAGAACAAACCAACCATTCACTCAAGGTAATGTTTTTCCAGTAAAGAAATGAAAAGGCAATAGATACAAACTCCGTCATCACCAGGGGATTCTGAAGGATTCTTTAAATTTTTAAGATGTTCTTACCTTTTTAAATTACTAATGGTATAGAGTGCCATTTGCATTGTATCTTCTTAGTATAAAGGACTCCAGAGCTCCACAGGTGTTTCTTTATGCTGGTTGCCAATGAAATTGAACTGTACTAAAAGGAAGATACCCTAAATAATTTTTGGTAGGTTTAATTTAAACAAGTGATCTGGTAGAGTGGTCAGGAACACCTACCCTGGGGCAAGGAGATGCAGATTCTCACCCTGGCTGCCCTTAGCACCCTCTGTCACCCTGAGAAAGACCTTTTACCTCTTCGGGTCTTGTGGTCCTCGTTTGGAAAATAATGAGTCATACCGAACTATTTCTTAGGTCCCTTCTGTTCTGCATTTCTCTGTTCTATAAAATGTAAGGATTCTCAAGTACAGAAACACTTGAGTCTCAGTTGCACACCATTTTGTTCTAAGTAAGCTTTCTAACTGACTAAGCTAATGAAAGTGCTTGTGTACTTCTGGGAAAATACGCAATCTGTACGTAGTTACCTCATGCTGTTAGAGCTGCTGATGTGTTCCGTGGGATTGAACAAGGTGGCCTCCATGGTCCCTTCCAGCCTTATAATCCTTAAGGTCTGTAAAGACTTTTCAGCTATAGGAATGGGCATGAATATGTCTATCCTATTACTAGTTGAAATGAAATTAGTGGCTATGAACATCATTCATCTCTTTGAAAGAAAGACGTCCTATAAATTCAAAACAGAAGCCAATATTAGTTTCAGTTCTAACCTACCCAAAAGTGCCCACGGTTAAGTGTGGGCCTAGAGAATGTTACATTCAGAATTGAAGACTGTTTAGAAGTTTTGTTCTTCTTATGATTGAGAGTCAGACGACAGGAATCCAAAGGTGTAGAGTATTTTTCTTAATAAATTTGCATGAGTTCATAGTGTCAAGTTGTAGTGAAAGGTAAACTAAAGACAACACAAAACAAAAACAAAGCAAAAATTTCCAGTGGAAATTTCCATTAAGCTAGAGTATGTGCAATGGAAGTTGTTCTGAGTAGGTTCTCATACACGCGCTCCAGGCACGCACTTCCCCCTGGAGCTGTTGTACAGATAACACTGGGGAATGTTTGTTAAGTCAACAAAAGCAATTTACCAGAATGACAAACATAAATCCTTCATACACTTTTTAGTTGCTTTCCAATGCTGCAGTTAAATGTCAACCCTCCCTGTTGTAATGTGATTATAACAGTCATTCTCTGAAAACCAGTAGAGAAAGCTACTATCTTGCCATCCAAAAAGAGCTCTAGAAACCAAAGGGTTTTTAAAAAAATACTGCTGCAGTCAGTGCTTTTCCACCTCTTCTGTGTTCTAAACACCCCCAGTCATTATGATTGTGAGTGAGTCTTTCGTGCTCTTTATAACGTCTTAAAACACACACAGGCAGGACAGACACTTACTTGGGAGCATTTTCTTTAAATTTTAGGAACTCTGTGAATCTCTTGAAGAGGATTATAAAGATGTGGAGCATCTCAAAGAAAACATTCCTCCCCATTTGCCTCAAGTAACAGTAAGCCAGAACTTGTAAGTGTATTTATAATTATTCTTGCTGTCTGCATTTATGAAACTGTTAAACACCTCAACTCTTTCTGCTTTCTCATGGACTTGTGGTTTTGTTAGTGATTATGTTTTTTTCTTTTTTTAAAGATTTTATTTATTTATTTGACAGAGAGCGAGAGATTGCGAGAGAGGGAACACAAGCAGGGGGAGTGGGAGAGGGAGAAGCAGGCCTCCCGCGGAGCAGGGAGCCCGACGCGGGGCTCGATCCCAGGACCCTGGGACCATGACCTGAGCCGAAGGCAGACGCTTAACGACTGAGCCACCCAGGCACCCCCAGTCTTCTTGTCCTGCTGCCTCTGCGGAAAATGTCGCTCCTCTTTCCCACGGGCGAGTGTCTGCTGGGCTCTCTTTTCCCACTTTTTCTCATTTCTTTTCCTTAGAGCAGAGTTTGTCAACCTCAGCCATCTTAGGCCAGATAATTCTTTGTTGTGAGGACAGTGAGGATGTTTGGTAGCACCCTGATCTCTGCCTACCAGCTAGCTGTCACTGGCATCCCCCCACCCCTCCCAGCTGTGACAGTGAAAAATGTCTCCTCACGTTGCCATATATCCTCTGGGGGACACATTCTCCCCTGATCCTTGAGAACCACTGTCTTAGGGTAAAAATAAGCGTAATAAATGTCCCATCTTAAAAACAGCCACAGGAACAAAACACTTAGCTTTGCTTTCCCCCCTCAAACTAGTGTCCCCCGTGTGTCCCCCACCACTATATGTTCACACCTCCTCTTTTCCCCGGAGCCGCTCGGCCTGTCCCTGGGCTGCTCGTACTACCACACTTCGGAAACCGATCCAGAAATTCCCCCTCAGCCCTGATCTTTCTTTTCAGATTGTCTTTCTGTGTCTCCTTGTGTTGGAAGTGCTGAGCTCTGCTCTGCCACAGCGCTCCATTGGCAGCCCGCAGCCCTGATTTGGCCACCTCCCGTTTCTCTGCCCTCCTTTAAACTGCGGGCGTCTCCTAAAGCTGTGTGTGGCTCATGCCCCCTCCACCGTGCTCAGTGCTCACAGATGTCCAGCTCCAGCCTTGACGGGACCTCTGCTGCTTGCCGGGGGCCTAATACATGAGCTGTCCTCCCAGCTCTGCGTGTTTGAGGCCAAGCTGACCAGGCCCTTGTTAGCCACCCGCCATTCCTGCTGCCTTCCTCCCGTCCCCTGGACAGCAACTGGGTACCTTCTGCCCGTCTTTCTCTCTGTAGCCCTCAGCTGTGCACGCTGCCTCTGCGGGGTTTTGTCTGTCCCAGCCCTCCCTTCCATTCTCATTGGCTGGCTCTGAGTCTGATCTTCCATCATCGTTCGTCTTTGTGCTTTGAGCGCTTCTGTGTTTTGTCCCTCCATGGTTCCACTACTCCCCGCTCTCCAGGCTTCTGCCACCAAAGTTACATTTCTAAAAGGGGGTTCCAAAGGTGTAAAAACATTCCATGCATAACTTAAAATTTTTTAACGTTTGAAATGTATCCTATACATACAGAAAAGTGACTAACAATTATTTGTGCAAATTAAAGAAGAAGAGTAAAACAAACGTCGATGTGTCTACCAGTCAGATTAAGGAAGGCATGAGGCTTGCTGAGTAGGAGAAGAGTCACATTACTGCTGGTGGTTGAAGTTCTCCAGAAGAAGATAAGCTCAGCAGAGTGCCTGGCATGGTCAGGGTCCCCTGCAGTTTCCCTGCAAGAAGAGAAAATGGTGGGCGAGGTCATGAATGAATGCTAGGAACAGAGGTCACCACAGGACATCTGCCAGGATTGTAGTGTGAGCTGGACATCAGACATCCAGTAGGAATATGGCCTGGGGAGTAGGAGGAGTTTTTCTTCTCCTGACCTCACTATGGCTTAGCTTCAGTTTTCAGCCAAGGTCAAAGCAGAACCTTTCTGTAGGTTGAAATGGTTTTCAGCTGATACAACAGGGCATGAAGAAAAAAATCAGGAGCTTCCTTAGCATCTGGTGAAGACAAGCAAGTACAGCTAAGAGTCAGCCAGGCTCACCATGAAGTCTCATACTCATGGAAGGTTGATGGTACCATAGCATTGGGCTTCTTCATCTTGACAACCTACGACATGGCCATCCACAGTCATAGCGCCTTAGGCACTATGACTGGTTGCCCTGTGTCTGGTGCTCAGCTGTCATCTTGGGATCTCACCTCCCTGTCTTTCTTGAGATTCCCTTCACTTGCTTTTGGGTTGGATCTACTCTGTCTCCTGTACCCCATTTCTTTTTTGGAGCAGTCGAGCTGGTATGGCTTTACTTGCTGCTGCCAGCAAGGGTCTGTTCCTTCCCTGGCAGCTAAATAACCCAGAAGCTACAGCCTATTTCTACACTCTCAGCTAGTGGGGTAGAAGCTATATTAGGCTTCTCACTGACTCCAAAAATTGGGTAGGACTGAATCCAAGAGTTCCATGCTCATTGCTGGCAACTAAAATGAGTCTGTAACAGGCAGGGACTGATACTAACAACCAGTGGGATAAATTAGAAAAATTAGAAGTATAAGAGGACTAATGTTTCTATGTCCAAAATTAGGGATTCAGGAAGAGAAGCTGTTTAGTGGTTAAGATAAGTTCGACTTCACACGTATTGACTTTGAGGAGCCAGTGGGTAGCTGATGAAGATTCGGGGACTTAATTTTTCAGCATTCTCTTCACTATTCAGATCTTCATGAACAATAGGAGTGGGGGCAGCAAAAAATGTTAGCTATAAAATTATTTTAACAAGATGAATCTTGTATTTGTTAACTGATTATTTTTAGTTGGGAAGATTTTCTTTTTTTTTTTTTTAAGATTTTATTTGAGAGAGAGAATGAGAGAGAGAGAGAGCACATGAGAGGGGGGAGGGTCAGAGGGAGAAGCAGACTCCCTGCTGAGCAGGGAGCCTGATGCAGGACTCGATCCTGGGACTCCAGGATCATGACCTGAGCTGAAGGCAGTTGCTTAACCAACTGAGCCACCCAGGCACCCAGGAAGATTTTCTAGTATGCTGTGAAATTCTGATGATCTCTTATACATCTGTGCATCTCTGTCTGCAGTGCTAATGTGTCAGATCTTGACCCTGAAGAACCAGTCAAAGTTGAGGAACCTGTACCCACAAAGAAGCCCCCAAAAGAACAAAGAAGTATTAAAGAAATGCTGTTTATAACTTCTGATGAATTTAATGGCATTCCAGCGTAAGTATTTAAGATAAAATTTTAACATTCAACTCTTTAATGGTCAACATACATGATTGTTTAAATCCTAAAGCTTGATTATATTCATAGCATGCTGTGTTCAAATATTGATCTTTTCTCAAAGTCTTATACAATGAAAATGCAGGAAATCTTTGTTGAAGATGCTTAAAATCATGGTTTTTATTTGGTCTAAAGCTCTTTTCATAACAAGATCTAGAGATGGGTCAGTTTATTGCTGAGTCCTCTGCAGGACCATTTTGTGGTACAGATTTATCCAGTTACATTTTAAAAGTAGCTGTTCTGGGGCGCCTGGGTGGCTTAGTCAGTTAAGTGTCCAACTCTTGTTTTCAGCTCAGGTCATGATCTCCGGGTCATGAGATCAAGCCCTGCATCAGGCTCCACGCTTAGCTTGGAGTCTGCTTGTCCCTCTCCCTCCTCCCACTTGGGCTCTTTCGTGCTCTCTCTCAAATAAATAAACAAAATTAAAAAATAAATAAAGTAGCCTCAGTTTTGCTGTAATTTTAAGGAAATTGTGCTATATAGTTTTGAGAATTAGAATGGTGGGTATTGTGTCTGTTTGGTTTCCATTTGTTCCTCAACTTATGCCACACATTTGTTTGAGTCTGTGTTCTGTTCCAGGCTCTGGGTCACTGAGGAGAACAGTACAGGGGTGAGTAAGACAAGATACCTTCCCTGGAAGGAGGTCTGCTTTGCTCTTTACAGAAGACAGTGATGGAGAGCCCATTATGGAAACTCCTGTTTGTTTGTTCAAAGATTTATTTATTTTAAAGAGAGAGCATGATCAGGGGGAGGGGCAGAGGGGGAGAGGGAGAAAGAAGGAGAGAACCAGACTCCCCACTGAGCACAGAACCCCGTGTAGGGCTCCATGTGGGGCTTAACCTCATGACCCTGAGATCACGACCTGAGCTGAAATCATGAGTCAGAGACACTTCACCAACTGAGCCACCCAGGTGCCCCGGAAACTCATCATTTTAAACTCATCATCCCAGGGCTTTGCCTAACTTCTTGGCTTTATGTTGTTATATTTCTTGTTATGTTTTTATTATATAAGTAATAACTTGTCAGAACATGTTGTCAGAAAATAACTCATCTGTAATTCTACCACCCAGATAAAATGGGAGTATTTCCTTCCAGATTTTATTTAACTTCACATATGTAATAGGTTGTTTCTGATTGTTATTACAACAATGTGGTTACACTGTCAATACAGTTTACTTACTTTTTTTATTATGAGCATTTTGCCATTGTTAACTATTATTGTAAACTTGGGCTTCTTAGTTGTGTTGTATTTCATCAAAATGAGACCGACCTTTCTCTTTAATCTTTATTTTTTGTCAGTGATTTTTTTTTATGGTAGCTTTATTTTCATGAAAATTCTGTTTGATGATACTCAGTTTTTTAAATGTTATTTTTGTTGCTCATTGGCTGAGCCAAAGAGAAAAGCAAATGTCTGTGAGGAACAGTGGAGTAGATGGGCTTTTATATAATGCTTCCAAGAAGAGATAAAGGAAGGAAATTAGGGTAGTCATAGTAGAGTATTCATTTTTAATTTAAGGGGTTATTTACTGCATGGGAGAACTTAGACAATTGGGATAAGGAAGAATATATTCCAAACATGGGGCTTTTATTTATTATCTTTAAAAAATAAATACTGAGGGTTGAGTTAAAGTAGAGAACATTGGCAGAGGGTGGGGTTGGGTATTGAAATTAAGGTGATAGTTCAGAGGATTTAAAGGAATTGCTTTGTGGGGAGCTGTGGGATCAACAGTTTGTGGGAACAGCGGCAAAAATGCATTTAGAAAAGAAGAGAATAGGAGCAGCTAGGTGACTCATTTAAGTGTCTGCCTTCGGCTCAGGTCATGATCTCAGGGTCCTGGGATCGAGCCCCGCATTGGGCTCCCTGCTCAGTGGGGAGCCTGCTTCTCCCTCTCCCACTCCCCCCACCCCACTTGTGTTCTCTTTCTCTCTCCCCCTCCCTCCCTCCCTCCCTCCCTCTCTCAAATAAGATCCTTAAATAAAAGAAAAGAATAATGAAAATGAATGTTTCTTGGTTAATATGAACATTTTCCTTTAAACATATTCACATGTTATTTTATATTATGGAAGTTGATTAGGAAACTGCCCCTCTGAGGAGAGGTGAAGGGCAGAGTTTCACATACTGAATCCACAGTTTGTTGAAGGGAAAAACGGAGGCAGATCGTTGAGTTTTGGTTTTGGTATGTACAGAGAAATCGAGTCTTCTGTTTTTATATTCTAAGACTGTGTGGTGACTGGGAGGATGGCAAGAGGGAGATGCGACTGGAAGAGTGGATTTAGAGAAAGACCAGTGCTCGAGGGGGTAGAGCCCAGAGCTGTGCACTGGCTCCCCTCCGCCCCGCAGCTCGCCCCAGACCCTTTCCTCTGCCATCTTGCTCAGCTGGCTCTCTGTCCTGATCGGAGCTGCGATCTTTGTTGTGGCCTTTGTTGTCCATCTTCCCTCCTCCTCCTCCTCTTTTTTTTTCTTTCTCAGAACAGATAAATTTGCAAAAAACCAGAGTGGTGTAAGTTATGTAATTTATTTAATATTTAAATGTTTCTTTCCCTTGCTCACAAACATTTAAAAATGTTTAAATAAGCTTCTGTCTTGCAGTTAACCAGCAAGAGACCCTATTTTAAATTGTAGTATTTGAGACCCAATTTAAAATTGATGTTACCCTTCTTCCTCTCTAATTTAAGTACATTCTCTGTAGGCAGAGAATGGAGATGAATACATCCAGATAGAAATAGGGAAGTTAAGATACGTTGTGGTTCTTTTTAAATTTTCAGCTGTTGAGATATGTCTGGTTTATTTGGAAGTTGATATACATTTTTTTTAAAGATTTATTTATTTATTTATTTTGGCAGGGGGTGGGGGCAGAGGGAGAGGGAGAGAGAAAATCTCAAGCAGACTCCATGCTGAGTGTGGAGCTGGACGTGGGGCTCCATCTCACAATTCTGAGATCATGACCTGAGCTGAAAAGAGTTGGATGCTCAACCAAGTGAGCCACCCAGGTGCCCCTATACACTTTTTTTTCTATGAGGAGTTCTAATAGCTTTGCTTCTATATAAAGTCATCATACATAAACATTTTTCAAAGTAAATAATTTTGTAAAATGATTCTTTTAAAAATTAATCATATATTTATTTGCAGGTACATGAAATCTCGCTTAACTTATTGTCAAATTAATGATGTTATTAAAGAAATCAACAAGGCGGTGGTTAGTAAATATAAGATCCTACATCAACCAAAAAAGTCAATGAGTTCCGTGGCCAGAAATCTCTATCACAGATTTATTGACGAAGAAACAAAGGATACCAAAGGTAAAAATGATAGCATACATAGGTGTGCATGTCAATTGGAGTGTAACTAAATCGTGAGAAACAAGATGAGTTCTAGAAAATTCTGAATCTAGAGAGGTAGTTCTTAACCAGGAGTGGTTTTCCCACTAGGGCACATTTTTCTCCATCGCTGGAGATATTTTTGATTGTTACAACTAGGGCTGGGGGTGCTACTGGCAGCTGGAGACTAAAAGTAGACTTGAGTACAATGCACAAGACAGCTCCCACGGAAAGAAATAACTAGTTCCAAATGTCTGTAGTTCCAAGGTAGAGAAATGCTGCTTTAGAGTCTATTATGAAACTATACCCAGTGTTTTTAGAATTAGAGTAGTAATGAAAACAGTTGGTCCTGCTTATATAGCACTTACATTCGACAGATAGTGTATTGAGAGCTCTAGTCCTCACATCTTATGAGGTACGTATGGTTACCCCCATTTTGCAGATTAGGCAGAGAGAGCGTCTGTTACTTGCCCAACGTCAGCCAGTTAAGGGACAGAGCTGCTGGGGGTTTCATTCTCTTAACCACTATGCCATATTTCCTCTTGAAAAGTCAATTTTTTAGAAGATACAGACAGATAGCCAGTAATATAAGCAGGGCTACGTTTCTAAAATGCTACAGTAAACATGCAACTTCAGTTGAGAGAATACTAGTCGTTTTAGCAAGAATACCTGTTCTCAACTTTGGGTGCCTAATGCTAATAAAAACGATCAATGTTACTCATGTTCATAATCTAGTGCATTAA
>NC_138381.1:21860251-21904771 GCF_054177405.1 Leptonychotes weddellii | reverse complement strand
ATCTTACGACACTGCCGGAGGCTCTCAGAGGTCCGAGGGGGGGGCCTTACCCGATACGTTATAACCTGAAGCACGTGGGATCTTTTGAACTGGCTAACAATAGGGGGTAGAGGCCACTCACATAGTTTCCTTATATGTAATTTCTTTATATATAAAATTTCTTTGGCTTTTTCATTTTCTTTTCTAGCTTCCTATAAAAATGAAACGTTTTAGTAAGTAAAGCATATATATTTTAAAATTCACTTTCTTTCAGTACATATTTAACCCCCTACCACATGAGCCTCTGTGCTAGGCATATAATGGAACTAAAAAATATTCATGGTTAGTTTTTGTGTTTGGTGACAGTGCTGTAGACCTCAGTAAGACAGATACACATGTGATAATGGAAGGAAAAGGTCAAGAAGATAAGGTCAAGCGTACCCAGGCTCCTTTTTTTTTTTTTTTTTTAAGTAGGCTCCACACCCAGCATGGAGCTCATTGCGAGGCTTGAACTCGCGACCCTGAGATCAAGACCTGAGCTGAGATGAAGAGTCAGACACTGAACCGAATAAGCCACCCAGGTGCCCCAGTGAGACCCAGGCTCTTTAGAATTAAAGGTCGTTAATGTCAAAATTCTATCAATGGCATTTCAGTCTACAGGCAAAAGTTGGATTTGTAGGCAGCCCCTCCATGTAATGATTCTGCTTTCCCATATGTTGTTAGGGAACAGGTTACCTGAAATGCATTTGGTATAAACCAATCTATAAACATCAACCTGTAATGAAATTGTAATAAAAATATACTGAGATGAAAAAGATAATAACATGTAAACAGTTTGATAGTTGTCATGGAAAATGGGTGGTTGGATTGCAAGAATTTAGGATGTTTCTCTTGTGCGCTTAAGGAGACTGTCTGGCTATGTGTGTTTTAGTCAGTGTTCTCCAGAGATATAGAACCAAGAGGAGATAGATATAGAGAGAGAGAGAGAGATTATGACAAATTGGTTAAGTCGTCCCCCGATCTGCCATCTGCAAGCTGGAGACCCAGGAAAGCCATGTGTAATTCAGTCCCGAGTCTGAGGGCCTGTGAAGGAGAGAAGATGCGATGTTGTGGCTCAAGCAGTGAGGCAGGAAAAGAAGTGAATTCCTCCTTCCTTCACCTTTTGTTGTGCTCAGGTCGTCCACGGATCGGATGATGCCCACACACACTGGGGAGGGCAGTCTGCTGAGTCCACTGATTGAAATGCTAATCCCTTCACCCTCACAGACACATCCAGAAATAAGGTTTAAGGTGGGCACCCTGTGGCCAGTCCAGGTGACACAAAGTTACCTATCACAGTCTCTCTGTCATTTGCCGGGCAGGTTGATCCTTGTAGCCGAGGGAAAAATCATCTCCTAGGCCTGGTGGCCTGGTTAATACTGTCACCGTGAGGACCACAGAATATATTTTGGGCTCTATATATTATTATCCCTTCTTCCTCCCTAATTTAAATTCAGATGTGTTTAATTCTTCATGTCTTGCTTTAAATAATAATGGCATTATCCTTTACTTCGTTTTAAGTCTTGCTTGATTTTTCTCTATAAATGTTTTTTTTCTATAAAAGACCATTTTATCTGCTTGAAATATGTCTTCTTCAAGCTCATAGTGAACAACTGTGTTAATAAATATGTCTAACTCTTGTAGAATGGATACTGAGGTGAGCAGTTAGTCTCTATTTTAACCATTAGCACATAATCTGTTAAATTAATTTGGGCATACACTGGAAGACTTGTATTCATCAAAGAATAATAAAGACATTAATTTTCAAACGAGAACTAATTTCTGTGACTTGAACTTCATTTTCTTTTTTAAGATTTTATTTATTTGAGAGAGAGAGAGAGAGCATGAGAGGGGGGAGGGTCAGAGGGAGAAGCAGACTCCCTGCCGAGCAGGGAGCCCGATGCGGGACTCGATCCCGGGACTCCAGGATCATGACCTGAGCCGAAGCAGTCGCTTAACCAACTGAGCCACCCAGGCGCCCTTGAACTTCATTTTCAAGAAAAATGACAGGCTTGTTCTACTTATTATTTTTGAAAATAATTGGCTCAGATGGTTAAGCGTCTGCCTTCGGCTCTGGTCATGATCCTGGAGTCCTGGGATCGAGTCCCGCATCGGGCTCCCTGCTCGGCGGGGAGTCTGCTTCTCCCTCTGACCCTCCTCCTTCTCCTGCTCTCTGTCTCTCATTCTCTCTCTCTCAAATAAATAAATAAAATCTTTAAAAAAAAAAAAGAACACTTTTAAAGATCTAAGTTTTGATGCACCCTCCCTCAATGTGATATCAACACTCTTCCATCAAGAGGCAGGATCCTTGTTCCCTCCCTTTGAATCTGGGCGTATCTTTGTAGCTTCAGCCAGTAGAATGGAGAGAAGTGCCACTGCATGATTTCCAAGCTAGCTGTTAAAGACAATATGAATTCCATCTGTCTCTTTCTTGGGATACTGGTCTTTGGAACCTTGTCACCATGCTGGAAGAATGCCAGGCTACATGGAGAGAACACATTAACCGCCAGCCCCAGCAGCCATGTGAAGAAATGATTCCAGCCCTCTGCATTCACGTGTTCTTGCTGGGGTCCCAGGCATCAGGGAGCCAAGACAGGCTGCCCCCACTGTGCTCTGATTGAATTCAGGACCCACGAAATCATGAAAAAGAAATGACAGTGGTTTAGAGACACTGTTTTTGCACCGTTTGTCATACAACAAGAGATATTGGCAACACTACTCAAAACTAGCTTCACCAACAGTGGAACATCCTGACGTTATGTTCCTCCTAGTGGGCAAAATGGAAAGTAGACAGGACTGCCTATGAAGTATGATTGTCAAAAACATTAAACATGAATCTAAGACAAGCTCTAGCGTCTAGTTTATAGGAACAGGGTATAGAGAAACAAGCCAAATGTCATCATGATGAAATGATCAAACATCCAGATATAAATAATCTGGTCTCTTAAAAACAAGTCAATAACAGAAAAAAAAAATGGTGGGGGGGGGATCCTGTTCTAGCTTTATAAAGGCTTAAGAGCCTAACCAAATATAAACCATCAATCTTGAGGCACCTGGGTGGCTCGGTTGAGTGACCGACTCTTGATTTGGGCTCAGGTCATGATCTCAGGGTCATGGGATCGGGCCCTGCATTGGGCTCCCTGCTCAGCGGGGAGTCTGCTTGAGATTCTCTCCCTCTACCCCTCCCCCTGACTAAATGCACTCTCCCTCAAATAAATAAAATCTTTAAAAAGATTTTATTTATTTGAGAAAGAGTGAGCGAGGGAGAGAGAGAACACGAGGTTGGGGGTAGGGGAGCAGCAGGGAGAGGGAGAAGTGGACTCCCCGTGGAGCAGGGAGCCCGACGTGGGGCTTGATCCCAGAACCCTGGGATCATGACCTGAGCCGAAGGCAGACACTTAACTGATTGAGCCACCCAGGTGCCCCAATAAATAAAATCTTAACAAAACATGAACTTTGGTATTTCACATCTTTATTCATCCATTAATGGACACTTAGGTTGCTTCCATATCTTGGCTGTCGTAAATAATGCTACAATAAACATTGGGGTGCATGTATCTTTTTGAATTAGTGTTTTTATTTTCTTTGGGTAAATACCCAGTAGTGGGATTACTGGATCGTATGGTATTCCTATGCTTAATTTGAGGAACCTCCGTACTGTTTTCCACGGTGGCTGCAGTTTGCATCCCCACGCACAGTGCATGAGGGTTCTTTTTCTCCACATCCTCGCCAACACTTAACTTCTTGTCTTTTTTATTCTAGCTGTTCTGACAAGTGTCAGGTGATATACCTCATTGTGGTTTTGATTTGCATTTCCCTGCTGACTAGTGATGAGCATCTTTTCATGTGTCTGAAGACATGAGTTTCTTGAATTATGCTAGTTGTAAATATTGTTATGTTTGCACACAAAGCAATTTATTTGGCATCTGACTTATGCATGGAGAAATGATATATGTGTCTAAGCTTGGTATCTGAAAAATGTGTCACTTTTAATGAACCCTGTTTTCAAATAAGCTTGGGTAGGACACACCCTCTACAGCTGATTAAAGGGGACAGACTTTCATTTCTTTTTTTTAAAGATTTTTTATTTATTCATTTGAGATAGAGAGCGAGCATGAGCAGGGGAGAGAGGCCGAGGGAGAAGCAGACTCCTCACTGAGCCAGGAGCCCAATGTGGGGCTCGATTCCAGGAACCTGGGATCACGACCTGAGCTGAAGGCAGACGCTTAACTGACTGAGCCATCCAGGTACCCCAGATTTTAATTTCTAATGAAGGTTTAACTTAATTATTATGAGCCCACCTGCTGCCTTTTCTTTTTAGCAACTGTAGTGCAATTTCAGACTGATACTTTAAGTCTAGGGTCAATGCAACGACAATGCAAGTAATTAAAATTTTCTTCTTTCTGATGGGTCAACATGACAATTATAATTTCTGATTATAAACATTTTCTTGCTAGAATGATTGTGGGCTGTGCCTCAGCTGCATATGAAAACTTACAACTCTAATTCTTATTGTGACTCAGAAATCCAATTATTTCTTGGGAATACTTTCTTGGACTCAAAAAAAACAATTCAGCAACATGGTGCATTAAAAACTGGAGCATCAGAAATCTGGGTTCTAGTTCTCCCTCTGCCATTTACTCCCTTTTGGTTCTACCTTCAAAAATTTGACTCCCTTCTCACAAGCTCCATATCAACTACCCTGGTGCCAAATAGCATCATCTCTCCCCTGGATTAATTCAGAGCTTCCTAACTGGTCTCTGTGTTTGTTCTTGCCTCCCTACTGCCTATTCTCCAAAGAACCAAAGTTAGAGTAGGTCACTCTCCCGCTCAAAAACCTTCAGTAGCTCCCCGTTTCTTAGAGAGTAAAAGCCGAGTCCTTACAAAGGCCTGGAAGGCTCTTCATGCATCCCTCCTCCTGGTCCTCTATTTCCCACCTGAGCTCCGGCCACTCCTACCTCCATGCTGTTTCTGGAACAGGCCAAGTAGGAGGCTCCCTCAGGCCTCTGCACTGACTGTTGCCTCTGCCCAGAAAGCTTTTCATCCTTCACCCCTATGAACCCCCTCCTTCCCTCCTTTAATCTGCTCTGATGTCATTTGATTTTTGAGGCCTTCTCAGACCTCGCTGTATCTAAAATTACAACTCCCTTCTGCAATGCTTCCCCTGCCCTACTTTATTCTCCTTCATAGCACGTATGTGTATCTGATGGTCTATGTATGTGAGCAATTTATTTGTCTTTCTCCCCCTACTAGAATATTAACTCCTGGGCCCCCAGCCAATCTAACAGGGCTCGACAGTAGAGGGCGCTAAAGAAATACTCCTGAATGCACGTTCAGGGCAACAGTTTGTGGCCTGGGCAAGGGATTTCACCTTTTCATTCCTCCGTTTCTTCCTGAGTATAGTGACATGGTTGAACAAAAATTTCTCTCAGGACCTTCTGGTTTTAATAGTCTCTGATTCTAATATCCTCAGTTACTTCTGGGAAATATTCAGTTGAAGTTGAGGGATATTTGACTGGATTACAAAAAATTACAAAAAATATTTGCTGATAATTACATGGAAATCTCATATTTTAAGCAAAGAATCTGTGGAAGTATTAAGCTTCAAGAAATAATGAAGTTCTAAGTTACTAGTTGAGTGATAAAAAGAAGTTTTCGCTGACTAAAAACCTTTATAAATTTTTCTCAGCCCAAATCTTATTTTCTAATTTATTTTGCTTGTTAGATAATAGTTTTAAGATTTCACAATTTATAAATGTTATGCCTAATCATAAATGAAATTACGGTGGAACATTGAGTAGAACTATGTGTTATAGCCTGCAGTTTTGTTTCATAATATTAAATATTTCTTTTATGAAACAGCCCAGCTTCTGATAAACTATTGCCATTGTTCCAAAATACATCTACTAATACAAGCGGCAAAAAAAGGGTTACTCAATATATTAAGGAATCCTCCTAGATAAGTTTCAAACAGTGTTACTCAAGCTGGAGCCAAGACTATATATATATATGATTTAGAAAGTAGAAATAATTTATTATAATGTCAGTTGAACCCTATTAAAGTTAGGCTGACTCAAACTAAGTCCCTAAGGTAAAAAAAAATAGATTTTCTTTTTTTAAGATTTTTTTTTATTTATCTGAGACAGAGAGAATGAGAGAGACAGAGAGCACATGAGAGGGGGGAGGGTCACAGGGAGAAGCAGACTCCCTGCCGAGCAGGGAGCCCGATGCGGGACTCGATCCAGGAACTCCAGGATCATGACCTGAGCCGAAGGCAGTCGCTCAACCAACTGAGCCACCCAGGCGCCCAAAAAAATAGATTCTTAACTGTAGAGAACAAACAGAGGGTTACTGGAGGGGAGGCAGGTGGAGGGATGAGTGAGATAGGGATGGGGATTAATAGTACACTTGTGATGAGCACTGGGTGATATATGGAAGTGTTGAATCACTATATTGTATGCCTGAAACTAATATAACACTGTATGTTAACTACAATGGAATTAAAATTGTTTAACAAAAGATAAGTCTCTAAGGAACATACACAAAAAGTATTTATGAGAAATTATGGTATGATTAGAAATTTGTATCTCAGATTCTTTATTATGAACACGCTTTTGCCTGGTGTATTGAAAAGCCGTAAGTTAGGCGGCTAGGAGGTTACATCATTTTTAAAATTGCAATTGAATTTACAAACAGTATAATGCACAGATCTTAAGAATATAGATCGAGTATTGACCATTGCGTATACCTGTGTAACCCACACCCCATCATTGTTTTTTCTTAGTTAAACTTTTTATTTTGAGATAATTATAGGTTCACGTGCAGCTGTAAGAAATAACAGAGAGAGACTTTTTACCCTTCGCTCTTTGCCTCAATGGTAACATCTTGCACAGCTATAGTACAAGATCACGACCAGGATATCGACTTTGATACAGTCAGGACACAAACATTTCCACCACCACAAAGATCCCTCATACTGCCTTTTGGGGACCACACCTGCTTCCCTCCCAGCACCACCCCCTCCTTAGCCCCTGACAACCACTCATTCGTTTGACATTTCTATAATACTGTCATCTCAAGAATGTTATATGAAAGCATGATACAGTACAAAACCTTTTGAGATTGGCCTTTTTCCCACTTCGTATAATTCTCTGGAAATTCGTCCAGGTGGATGTACATATCAACAGTTCGCTCCTTTTTACTGTTGAGTAGTTCTCCGCAGTATGGACGATGCGGATGTACCATCCTTATTTTAATCATTCCACCTGTTTAAGTATCTCTGCATAGTTCCTCAGTGGAGGCTATCATGAATCAAGCTGCTAGACGCATGCAAGAACAGTTTTGTGTGTGAACATAAATCTTCATTTTTTGGGGAGTGCCGTTCCCAGGAGTGCGATTGCTGGATCCCATGGCAGTTGCATATTGACTTGTTGTTTTTTTTTTAACCTGTCAAATTGCATCCCAGAGTAGCTGCACCATTTTATATTTTCCTCTGAGCACCACTTTCACTGCATGCCACAAATTTTGATGTTATATTTTCATTTTCCTCCCTTCAAAATATTTAAAAATTTCTCGAGACTCTTTTTTTTTTTTTTTACCCCCATGTTGCTTAGAAGTGTATTATTTAATCTCCAAATATTTGGGGATTTTCCAGCTACCTTTCTGTTATTGATCTTGAGTTTAATTCCATGTTGGCTTGAGAGCATACTTGGTGTGACTTCTATTTTATATTTGCTAAGGTGTGATTTATGGTCTCGGTGAATATTCCATGTGAGTTTGAGAAGAATGTGTAATCTGCCATTGTTGGGTGAAGTATTCTATAAATGTCAATTAAATCCTGTTGATCGGTGGTGCTGTTTAGCTCAACTATGTCCTTACTGCTTTTCTCCCTGCTGCATATGCCAGTTACCGATAGAGAGGTAGTCAAGTCTCCAAATACCACCTTGGGGTTGTCTATTTCTCCTTACAGGTCCATCGGTTCCTGCCTCGTGCATTTTGATGTTCTGTTATGCACACACACATTAGATTGTTTATGTCTTCTTGGAGAATTGACTTCTTTATCATTAACGCCTCTCTGTTTCCCTGATCATTTGTCTTGTTCTGAAGTTGACTTTGTCTGAAATTCATATAGCTACTCTAGGTCTGTTCTGATTCGTGTTAGCAAGGTAGATCTTAATCCCTTTACTTTTAATTTATCTGTCTTTATATTTAAGTGGGTTTCTTATAAACAAGCTATAGTTGGATTTTTTTTAATCCTGTCAACTCTGCCTTTTAACTGGCATATTTAGCCAATTCACATTTAAGGTGGTTGTTGATGTATTTGGATTAATATCGGTCCTATTTGTTACCATTTTCTATTTGCTGCATTTGTTTTTCACTTCTTAGTGTTTAATCCTCTCTTTGTCTGGTTTTAACTGAGCGTTTGATATGATTCTATTTTCTCTCCTCTCTTAGCATATAAATTATACTCCTTTCAAAAAAAGTTTTAGTGAGGGGTGCCTGAGTGGCTCAGTCGGTTAAGCGTCTGCCTTCGGCTCAGGTCATGATCCCAGGGTCCTGGGATCGAGCCCCACATCGGGCTCCCTGCTCTGCGGGAAGCCTGCTTCTCCCTCTCCCACTCCTCCTGCTTGTGTTCCCTCTCTCACTGTGTCTCTCTCTAGCAAAAAAATAAATAAAATCTTAAAAAAAAAAAAAAGTTTTAGTGGTTGCACTAGAATTTGTAATATACATTTACAATGAATGGAAGTCCACTTTCAAATAACACAATAGCTGTTCACAGGTAGTGCAGGTACCTTATAAAAGAATATCCCGAATTTTTTCCTCTGTCTCTTGTAACATTGCTGTCATTCATTTCATTCATTTACCCATAAGCTATGATCACCCAATTCATAGTTGCTATTATGATTTTAAGGTGACAACCTGAGCTTGCAGGTGTCCAAAATGTGTGTGTGTGTGTGTGTGTGGTCTGGGGGGGACAGTCTTGTGGGACTGAGCCCTTAACCTGTGGGATCTGATGCCATCTCTGGGTAGATGGTGCCAGAATTTAGTTAAATTGCAGGACCCCCAGCTGATGTCATAGAGAATTGCTTGGTGTGCGGAGAAACCTTCACAGACCTGGCAAGCGGAAGTGTCAGAAGGGGAAGGAGACACACAGAGAAGAGAAACACCCAGTAGGGAAGAAAGAAGAAAGGGGCTTTTCCCTACTTGGGAAGGAAAAATCTGTGAGTGTTGCCACTTCACACTCCTTTCTTTTCCTTCTGGTATTCCCACTCTGTGTGTGTTTCCCTTTCATCAGTCTTGGGACAGAGGCTACTTACTCCTCAGGCCCTTCTGCTGTTCCATGGGAAGCCAACAATGTTTGATGAACAGTGCCCCCCCCCCCCCGAACTAGCAGGATTAGATGTCTGCACTTCATCTCCCCTTTTGTGGGCAGCTACTGATGGCTTTCCTCATCTGGGTCCTCCTCCCAGCCGTTGCTCTCCTCAGGGCTCCTTAGAGACCCCTCCTCCCCCCAGGGCGCAGCAAGTATGTGAGTGGAATGTGGAAATAGATGTGGGCTTCTCCTTCTGTGCTTCCTTCATTTCCAGGATCTCACCTGCTCCGCTCCGGCACTCCACAAGTCCTTTGTTTGATACTGCAACTCTCTACCTGGATTTTAGCTTACCTGCACACAGCTAGGGAATGCCCTACAGAAACACCTGTCCGAATGCACATCTTGCCCAGTGCAATTCCCTTTTTTTGAGGGACATGTTCTCTCTAGTTCTGCCTGTTTTGAGCCATTTTCCAGACTTTTCAAATAGCCAGTTTTTAAAGGTTTTGAATATCTGTGGGAGAGTTAGTCCATTTTCCTACTCCTCCATTACTGGAACCAGAACCTAGGAAGCTCTCTCTGGATCTTTTTGATGAGAACAGCAAGGTGGCCTTCTATTATTTTTTTAAAGTAATCTCTACGCCCAACATGGGGCTCAAACCCACAACCCCGAGGTTAAGAGTCCCATGCTCTATGACTGAGCCAGTCAGGAGCCCCCAGGTAGCCTTTTAGAATGTAGATAGTACCCCTTATCTCCCTGATCACATGCCTGCTGTATATTCTGTAGGGTCCACTGACATCTCCCCACTGAGTAGATGGTAACTGAGAACTACAGTTTTCTGTCTTATACATCTATATTATGGGTTTAGGATTTTCTTGAAGCAGGACACCTACAGACCTAGACTTAACTCTGGCCTGTTTCCAGAGCTTGAGAGAATATTGAGAGAATTGTGCTTCTGTTTATACTTTTATTATCGAAGCTAATAATTGAGGAAAGTCCCTCTGCCAGATCTCTCTTCTTCTCTGGTCCTTTGTGTTATCAGAAGCAGCTGTTGGTATTAATAAGCTAGAAATAATGATTCACTTCTGGTAATCCTTTCCAAGTTAGAGACCATGAGAAATCATACAATCATTGGCTTCCCTAAATTGAAACACCTAAGCCTCTGCTGTTCCGTGTGGGCAGGCCACGGAGGTGGGTGGTTCTCTCCTATTCTGAGGTTCTCGAGAACTTGGAGGTGGGGTTGGACTCAGAGATATGCATTCACAAACACCTCTGCCATTTGTGGGTTTGGACTGACTTCTGTCTTGGGGGAGGAGTGAGAAGGGCATTTGCTCTTTATGCTCGGAGTCAGAAGAGACTCTGTGCCACATTAACTGCCATATTTCCTGGTTCTGGAACCTAGGGCACCCTTTTGAGATCAGTAAACGGCAGTATTCTATCCCCGCAGGCTGGGAATTCATGTGCCAGATGTGATTTTTCTGCTTGTGTATGCCACTGGGCAGAGACACAATGATTAGAACAATCTTTTTTTTTAATGTATTTGTTGGCAACATTAAGAGACTGGGCCCCGGGCGCCTGGGTGGCTCAGTCGTTAAGCGTCTGCCTTCGGCTCAGGTCATGATCCCGGAGTCCCGGGATCGAGTCCCGCATCGGGCTCCCTGCTCGGCGGGAGGCCTGCTTCTCCCTCTCCCACTCCCCCTGCTTGTGTTCCCTCTCTGGCTGTCTCTCTCTCTGTCAAATAAATAAATAAAATCTTTAAAAAAAAAAAAAAAAGAGACTGGGCCCCAAGAACTTTGATGAGGTATAACGGTTAATTTTAAAAAGGGTTAAATCTCATGTTATGTTGATGGGACGGCCTCTAGGTGACTATAATTTTAGATGGTGAGATGTCTATCCCCTGCCATAAGGGATCACGTGGATCATTTATAAGGATGGGAAGAAACTGGCCCAGTTTTTTAGCTACTAATTTCTTCTCCTAATCTGATTGGACCTCCTCATTTGGCTGTCTTGGAATCATCTTTTTTCTCTATCCTTTGGCACATCCTGTATCTGTTCCTAAACCCAACCCTATTTTCGGCCTCTCCTGACTGCATGTGATCTCCACCCTTAGTCTCCCAAAACGTGCTCATTCGTGCCCCTTTCAACCATTTTGCTTCTAGGGAAGACTATGGCAGAAACTTTAACACAGTGGCCCCCCATCTGTTTTCCACTCTGATGGACAAGATGGATCTGCTTATCCACTTGACAAATATTTATTGAGCATCCACTTTGACTCAGGTATGTTAGGGGCTAGGGATCAGTGATATAAAAAAGATATCGGTTCAAAAAAAAAAAAAGATATCGGTTCTTGCTTCCATGGAGCTTATAGAAAAATACCAATGCAATGAATGCTTTGATCATGTGTTCAGAATATTGTAGGGACACCGGAAGCGCTGGACATAAATGTATAGGGATCAAGGAAGGCTTCCTGGAGGAAGTGATATATAGACCAAGGCCTGAGGGTGATTAGGAGAAGAGAGGATTCAAGCAGAAGCAACAGTCTCTAACATCCCCATTTACAACACGCGTCCAGGGAGAATCCAGGGTTATGTCCAACCGCCAAGTTTATCCTATACCCACCCTTTTCTCTCCTGCTTAAGAGAATATATAGAATGCAAGGTGAGCAGTAATGTCATTGGAGAGATAAATATGAGTCTGCTCTAACTTCTTAAAAGGATAAATCATAAATTATTTACAAATTGTTAACTAAGAATTCAGGTATGATCCATTGCTGAGAAGTGCACTTTGAAAGGGTTTACTGTGCCAGACATGGTGCCTTACACATAGCAATTAATAAGGAAAACAAGAAAAGTCATTAGAAAATGCATCCCCTTCCCAAAGGCCACCACCTTTCAGAGTGGAGATACATCCTCCCAGTCTTATTTCTTTCCAGCTACATATTATTAAATGTATAAAGAGAGTCTTGTGCAATATAGGTATCACTGATTCTTTATTTAATAGATCATAAACATTTTCCCATGTCATTACACGCTATCCTACAACATTGTTTCAATAGCTGCATACTTTGCATTTGGGGGTGCTTCCAAATTTTCATAAACAATATTACATCTCAAAAAAGTCTGTAAGCTACATAGCTAAATCTTCCTAGCTTTGGAACATCTATAAAGTGATTCCTCTTCTTAAGGTGAACTTGAGATGGGTTAGGTGATACAACAAAAGGAGAGTTTGAGCAAAACTGGATTGAGAAGGTGCCCTGAGTGGGAAGAAGCACGATGAATTTATTTTTTATAAATCTAGGTAAGGTTTTCAATTTATATTTTCATAACTTTATCATTTATTGATATTTATTTACCAAGGTGCTGTAGAACTTTGAGAAATAAAATGAAAAGTCATGGGTATTAGATTTAACTATACAATTAAAATCCTAATGTTTTCTTAGAATGTTTACCATCATGAAACAGAAGAGGGTAATTACAGGGAATTGCTTTAATAATTTGTAATTGAATTTGGTAGAAAACTAATACTTCATGTAATTTTAGGTGGCAGTAGATTTCTCCCCAGTTCAGGTTTGTTATTTAAAACATTTTAAGCTATATAAGCTCATTACTGCTTTCCTTATCATAATACTATCAGTGATATTGTGAGTTTATAGACGCTAGAGGATTCTCGGTTGAGACCTAAGAGTTTACGAATTCTTTGAAATGACAATGAAAAAAAGATGAAATATTGTTACCTTGTTAATGTTGATCTGATTTTTAATTTCTCTTAAATCTCTATTTTTCCCAAGAACTGATACAGTTTATGCTACCTTGAGATCATTAGTCATTTGATCAAAGATAATTTCTTGCACAGCTTTGTTTGATCATCTAGAAGCATCCACTGAGAAGTCGTGTACTACACACATACTTAGTCTTGAGGGAAGTATTAAACATCTCGTAATTCCATCTACGTCCAGTTTTTCTTACCAGAGTTAATGGTACTTTTTGGGCAGTAATAGCTGGCCTAGAACAGATCAATTCCGGGCCGCCCCCCCCCAACCCTTTCTTCTCTGGCTTGATTTTGGGGACATCTCGCTCACTCTCTGGTCACCAGTCATGTTGAGCCTCCCCCTGTGTGCAGTCCAGAATTCAGCACAAAGGCTGGGCTGCTGTGACTGATTTGTGTTCCTACAGGACACATCCCCACTATCCCACTGTCACCATTGCTGAGGGGGCTGGGGGCCGGGGAGCAGGTATCAGAGGATCCGTCCTGGCTGGGGTCGCAGTGGGAGGCAGGAGCACGTGTGGGCTGAGGCTCCAAGTCCCTGGCACATGATCCATTGTCCCATCAGACTTCATTTACAAAATACAAACTCAAAGATGAAATTATTAGGAATTTCAAGATGGTGATGAGGTGGGGGCATTCAATCCCAAGCACGAGGCCTTTCTGAAGGGGGTTTGTGAGATCACACACTCCACAAAGCTGGCCCTGAATATATTAGTTCATGTGATCCTCATTTCACCGATGCAGAAGACACTGACCTGAAAGGCTAAGTAACCAGCCAAACATCTTATGACGGGGATTTGGACTTGAACAGGACACTCCTGTAGTCTCTGCTCTCAACCTTTATGCTGGCCCACCCTGCTGTGGGAGTGGGGGGTGATAAAGGCCAGAATTCACCCCTCTAGGAGGTTGGAACCACAGGGAAGAAGCCATTTCTTTGTGCTTTTCCTCCATATTAACCATGTAGGTGATGAGCCTAAGTTCCTCAGGTGTCAGGTCTCTCCTGGGTCCTGCTGGTGTCTCATGTCTTCTTTATCATTGATGATGTTCACCATAAAAATGGCCTGTCACATTGCTCCATTGTCCTCACTTTTCTCTCTGTATGTGTGTACATGAATATACAATAGGTAGTTATATAAATGATTCATATATTTAAAAACATGTGTAATTTTTTTTTAATGTGTAATGTTTTTTAAGATTGTATCCAGACACCTGGGTGGCTCAGTCGGTTAAGCGTCTGCCTTGGGCTCAGGTCATGATCTCGGGGTCCTGGGATCGAGTCCCACATAGGGCTCCCTGCTCAGCATGGAGCCTGCTTCTCCCTCTGCTTGGGCACTCTCTCTCTATTTCTGACAAATAAATAAACTCTTTAAAGATAAATGAATGAATGAATGAATGAATGAATGAATAAATAAATAAATGAATAAATAAATAAATAAATAAATAAATAAAATCTGTATTGCCCTCTAGTTGGGCCACAGAAATTTAAGACGAGCCGCCCAAAATGGAACAGAGGCTGTATATTAAGGGCAATCATCACAATATGAACCATACTACTCCCATTTATGGCTGGTGTGCAAACACACATGTCCACGGCATCCAGGTAGTTGGGGTCACAAGAACATGGGCTGGGACAACACGAAAGGCGGACAACTCTTGGCCCGTCCAAAGGGAGTGATCTCTAGTGAGTTCTGGTGTATGGTTGCCCTGGGGGAAGGCAGGCTCAGCTGTTAAAGGGAAGCCCCAGATCCAGATATTTATGTAAAAGTTACCGATTTAGAAGTGTAGGTAATGGAACTATTTATTTTGTGTAGGCTATACTCACATGTGTAGGCTAGATTGGGGCTACACTAACTGATCATTTATGACCTTTATTGGTGCTTCCTGCAAGCTGGGCACTTGTATGAAGAGCTTTACGTACAGATTCCCAGCTCAGTCCCTGGCGCAACCCCACGATGGCTTAGCCCCCTTGCACAGATCAGTAACAGAGACCCAGAGAAGTTACACAAACTGCCCAAGGTCACATGGCTGGGATATGAACCCACTCTTGCTAACTCCCAAACCCCTGGTTTTAACTCTTGTACTTATTACCCACCACGTGGGATAGATGATTCATTCCATTAAGAAATATATATTGAGTTGCTAACATATGCCGGAGACTACTCTAAGTGACAAAGATACAGCAGTGAATAACGAAGATCCTGCCTGCCTTCTAGCGTGTGTTTGTGGGAATTGAATGAAGTAGAGAGAATCACTGGGGCTCAGATTTGTTTCGAGCAGCAAGATTCCCTGGTTTCTGCATCTTTAGAGCCAGAGTTCCAGCCTGACCGCTCAGTTTATCCCCCCAGTTCTTTTTGCTCTGACCTATTTCCGTCTGGATTTCTCGGGGCTTCTATCCAGCCAGGCCCACCATTTTGCTTCGCACCCTTCAGCTCAGAATTTATTCCCAGATCTCTATCCTGTGCATTCGGCCTGAGCATGAAACAGTGCAGACTTTGACTTGGCCTTGGGGGAAGCCCCGCATTCCCAGGCCCCTAGCCCTTCCCAGACACTGCCCTGGCAGGAGGTGTCACATCAGATGTCTTGCTTCTTAAACTTAGGGACACTTGTGCCATTAAAAGAAGGACTATCTCATCACTACCAGATATTGCTTTCTCTAGAAAGTCATGGAATATTCCTATGTGCCAAGTTTTGGAGTTTTATTTCACTTCTAAGTGTACTATTTTTGTAAGTCAGGTTTACTGAGGTATAAATTTAATACCTTGGTAAATTAAGGTGTCTGTTTCTTTGAATTCCAACAAACACATACAGCCAGGTAACCTCCACCATAATCGAGTTATAAAACATTTCTACTACCCCAAAAAGTTTCCTCCCGCCCCTTTGCAGGCAATCCCCAGTCCCGGCACGCCTTTGATCCATTTTCTGTCCCTGAGGTTTTTTCTTTTCCAGGATGACATATAAATGGAATCATACATTTTGTGGCCTTATAATTGCTGAATGGTATTCCCAATTGCTTTTTGAGACCAGTGTTTTCTCAGTGGCAACATTAACTTTGAAATCCTAATGAAAACTAACGGGAAATTGTAATTGCTGTTAGAAACACATATCTTACAAACCACTTCCAAAAGCATATCAGTGTTATTACATGAAGCATACCTGAATTCAATATTGATCTATGCATGTAATTCATTGACATGAGAGAGCATGCCTAGCCAAACTAATAACTTTCTTTTGGTGAGGGAGGTGGAGGTGAGGGAGCCAAGGAATTACTGTGGGGATTTTTGTTAAACTGCTCCTCTCATTCCCAGCCCACATAGAGAACTACAAATATAAGCGTTACCATGCCTTGCCTACTGCTAGTGTTTAATCGGCCCTGCTGCTGGAAAAGCCAAACTACAAGGACAATTGGGTCTGCATAGGAAATGAATGTTTCTGGGGGCACTTTCTTGCTTGGGTTGATTGGACTCATCTCATTAGAGTGAATCCATAGGCAACAGTTTGGTGAAGAGGGGAGAGCAATCATTCCAGACAGGGTGAACAGCATGTGCAAAGGCCCTGTGACATTGTGGTGCATCATGCAAGGTTAGCATAGACTTAGGGCTGACATTCAGCTGTTTCCCCTGCTCAGACCGTCAAAATGCTCAGTATTCATTCTGACTGATGACAGTGTGGGCTTTACCAGTTGTTAAATCATTTTTAACATCCCCACCGAATGAGCTCTAAGGCCAGCTAGCCTCAGGCAGTTAGGTTTTTGCACACTTGAGCCCAACTAGAAGCAAGGGCCCAAGGAGAGAGTCATGTCTGTAAAGTACATACTGGACTGAGAGCCACTCCTTACTAAGACTTCCTAGAGAGGCCAGGCCTGCAGAGATGAACAGTAATAAGTGCCATGGGCAAAACTCGAGTCCTCAGAGTCCTTTTCTGGGGGCCACCAAGAAAGCCACTCATGAAAGTGCTGAGCACAAAACAGCTCTTCCCTAAATATTTGTTGACCCTCTGGGGGCACAGGGCATTCAGGCATTTCTGTCATTTACTTTTTTTGTGAAGTCACGTGTCTGATTCATGTCTATTTTACTAGGACAGGTTAGGTTTATCAGGTTTGGCCTAAGCGACGGACCGTCATTCTGATTTCCAGTATTTGAAGGTTATCTAATCCAACTCGGACTTTGCCAATGAGGGGAAAAGTCATTTGGCTCAAGTCCCCAACTAGACAGTGGGCACCACTGTGACTGCCACTCGAGTTTACCAATTCAAAGTCAATTCACTCTCCTGTTTGAAACGAAAATAAATCCCTTTCCCCTCAAAGAAGAAAAGTGTGTTGTGTTCCTGGAAGCAAGGCTGATCAAATTGCTGTTTTCGGGTCTCAGTTCAGGAATGTCCTGGTTTGGCCTACAGCAGCAAATAAATCTCACAGGTGAAGTGGATATAAAGACAAAAACCCACACACCTCATAAAACTTCAGTACAGCATCGCAGGCAGGCTGATCTCCAACAATTTTACGATGCCATCATTGGGGCAGGCCCTCAATCTATTGCCAAGAGCTCCCTGGACCCCTAAGGGTGTGGGGTGGGGTCCTGATGTTGTTCACTGATTTTCTGGAATAAAGAAGCTGAATTAGGATTAGTCTGGGTGAGTGTTATTCTCAGTGCTGCTAGATTGTTCTTTCCTGCATAAACGACTTCCTTTTATTATATTTTCCTCCTACACTAGTAGGAAGAATAATTTACAGAATGTTACGTGTCTGGTTTTTGTGACAGAAAAATGAGTGACGGCTCTAATTTCAGCAGGCCAGGGAGAGAAGACTTCCGAAGGTTCGCTCTGGCAAAACAGCTGGCTTCCTCGCTGAGTGCTTTCGCAGTCTAATTAGGGTGGGTTACATAAAATGCAATTTGGACTGAGCTGCCTTCTTGCAAAGGTAACTTAGACTTTCTGCCTCGTCTTAGCCTTCAAAATGAAACTCAGTGGAGGACTAGAAATGAGCAGATTATTAAAAAAAGCTTTTTTGCCATGTTTGAATTAACCGGATTAAATGAATGAATGAAACTTAGCCCTTAGAATCCTCTGAATGGGAAGTATCTCCTCACTGATGCCTTTGATGAGCTCGTACTCTTTAACGGATGGCTTTGTGTTCGGTGAGGGCAAAAGTGAATCATAAAGTAGTTAAGGGCTTTGTTTGGGGGTCTGACATTTAAGCGGAGCTTGCAGGTGCAAGAGAATCTCTAGAAGAACAATAGCGCAGACAGGGAGTCTTTCTCATTGTCGAAGAAATGCCATGGCAACATCTCTGTGAAGCTGCGTGTGGGTGGAGGGGACTGCGCCAAAATGCAAGTTCACCCTACGTGTGCTCGCGCGTTTTGCCTGGCGCAATCTCCCTTGTAAATCCTCATGTAACTGTATATTTAGTCACATATGCTTCTATCAGCTACCCCAAAGCAGCGTCTAATTGGTACTCGAAGCTAAGAACAAGAAGTGAAGCCAAATAAATTTATCAGTGAGGGGGACGGAAAAGTCTGTACCCAAGCCTACGCCCTATGAATGAACCTAAGAACAAAAACGCACTTCTTAGCTTAGAGAGCTCTACAGGCATGTAATTTATGCCGAGGTATCAAGAACAGAGATAGCTAGAACAAGCCAGGACTTTGAGAGCAATTTGGATTCTTTCTGCAGGTAGAACAAAATTGAAAAGTCTTTTCCAATTGAGTGATTTAGTGTGGACGACAGAGGATTCAGAGTAACTAAAGTTTTCACGGCTTAGTTGCTTCGGTATGGGCTCTCTACTGTGTGTTGAGGATTTATAAAATATCCTTTACCTGTTCAGAGAATGTAGCTGGAGACCAAGAAGGGATTGGAGATGAGTGGAAGGACTAGAGGCAGAAAAGCCAAAGAACATCTACCGATCTATTTCTCTATGCCAGGAATTCTGATGTCTGCTTTATGTATATGCTCATTTATCCCTCGTGGTAGTCCCTTGAATAGTTGGAGAAACGATTTCAATTTCTTTCTTTCATTTATTCATGCAACACATGCTTATTGTGCACCTAATATGCTCCAAGCACAGGACTTGTCCCGGGCAATACAATGTTGACCCAAACACATAAGGTCTTTACTCTCAGGGAGTTTATACGCTAAAGGGCATATGCACATTAGTCAAATAGCCATGGAAAGGGGATAAATAATGGGAAGGAGAGGTAAATGGCTCTCTGAGAATATTTGATGGCGGACCAGAGAAGGCATCCTTAAGAAGTACGATTTAGCTGAGATCCTAAGAATGAATAGGAAATGACTGAACAGCGTGAGAAGAAGGCATGTTCTAGGCAGGTGGAAGAAAGCATGTGCAAAAGGTCCCGTGGCAACAATGTTAGTGATGTGAGGAAATAAATTATAGCCAATCGATTACATAGGGTTCTTAAATGAAAGGGAGAGAGACCAATTCTGGCCAATTTTTGCTGAAAGGGAACTTATTAAAAGATCGAGTAGTTTACAGAATATCCCAGAGTGCTATACGAGCAAGTCCAGTAACAATGTCCAAAATGATTCCATGGAGCTTGTTGCATAAGGATCCCCCTTACACTGGTATCACTGGTACCATACTCCTGGGCACTGGACATCATTGGTCCCTCTGGAAACTGGACACAGCTCCTCCTATCGCTGCCAACTGCATGAGGGTGGATTTCTGCCGCTCTGTCACGAGTTGCTGAGCAATAGCCACTCTGGTGTGGTTCTAAAGGGCAGAGCCTCGTGGACATGTCTGTGCCCTAGCTACCCGGCAGGCTTGGAAGGCAAAGTAGACAATGACAGGCACAGCCTCAAGGGTTGCCTGTTACGAGGAATTCCCTTCTGCGTTGACCGTAAAGCCCATTATGTCATTCCACCGGTACCTACATAACATGCAGAGTGTTCTGCAAACTCAAACTCTCTAGGAAGCTCCCCATCAGTTGAGGGAGGGATGTCACTGTGACAGTGTAGGCCCGTGGGAATGTGAGCTTCCTCGTGACAATGACGTGTGATTGAAGACCTGTTCTAATACACTCTGGTGTGTGTTAGTTATTGTTGCATAACAAGCTACTCCAAAACGTAGCTTAGAACAACAAACATTTCTTATCTCACATAGTTTTTGAGGGTCAAGAATGTGGGAGCAGCTCAGGTAGGTGGTTCTGGCTCAGGGTTTCTTGCAACACTGTAATCAAGGTGTCCACTGGGGCTGTAGCCATCCGAACGCTTCCCTGGGGCTGGAGGACCCACTTCTGTGATGGCTCCTCACATGGCTGAGAGCAAGAGGTCTTAGTTCCTCCCTAGCTGTTGGCAGGAGGCCTCGGTTGCTTGTCATGCGGGCTTCTCCATTGGCTGCTTGAGTGTCTTCATTACGTGGCAGGTAGTTTGTTCTAGAGCAATTGATGCAAGAGAGAAAACGAGGCACACACCGCAATGTCTTTGATAACCCAGCTTCAGAAGTTACATATCATCACTTATGCTGAATTCCATTGGCCCCACAGGCCAACGTTGATGCAGTGTGGGAGAGGACAAGGCATGAATACCAGAGGTGGAGTCACTGGAGGTCATCTTAGAGACTGACTACCATATATTGTTCCTTCTTGCTGATGGAGTGCTGCTGGGCACATCTGACTTTAATGCTTGGTGTATCAGAAAACACCCTGTTAGTGAGCAGAGACTCACATTCTATGTCACATGGCAACCAGGTACTCAACATTTACCAGTGTCTAGTCGCAATCCAGGAACTGTATCTCAAAAGGAGAACAGCTATTTTCTAAAGAGGGCATGATTTTCTTTCAAAACCCTTCAGGACTGTGGCTGAAAATGTCCCCTTGGGCTTGCCGTAGGCTCCTTCTAGCTTGCTGATCTGCCATAGTCACTTAGATCTCCTTGGCCAAAGGACCAAATGGCAGAGCTATTATGTGGCAGCCTGGACGGTCTGATGAGGCTTCTCTCAGGGTCCCCTCAAAGCAGCAGCAAATAACTGGGTCAGAGCAACACAGCCACAAGAAAACAAACAAATCCAAAATGTGGGACATTCTATAGAACTGTGAAAGTGTACTGCAGCCCCTGACAAGATAAGCAATTTCCTTCTGGCATTTTCTTTCTCTTTCTTTCTTTCTTTCTTTCTTTCTCTTTCTTTCTTTCTTTCTTTCTTTCTTTCTTTCTTTCTTTCTTTCTTTCTTTCTTTCTTTCTTTCTTTCTTTTCTTTCTTTCCTTCCTTCCTTCCTTCCTTCCTTCCTTCCTTCCTTCCTTCCTTCCTTCCTTCCTCCCTCCCTCCCTCCCTCCCTCCCTCCCTCCCTTCCTTCCGATAGATTTTTACAAAACACCAGATCTAGAGCTACATACCGGGTTGTGGAGACTGTGTTGATCTGTTTTGATAGAAACAGCTCTTGGAACACCAGCCAGAATTGCCATATCACTTGAGTAAGCTAGCATCATTGTCCCAAGACTTAGCTGTTTTTTACATTAACCAAACGTGGCTAAGAAGGTGATACAACAGGAATCACTACCTCTACCTCCTTCAGTAGATCTTCAGTTCTTCCAGGGATGAGGGATTGGTCTTGGTTTACAGTTTGGGGAGGAGGAGAGAGCTCCAAGGCTTCCTCTCACTTCTTTCTGCCATCAGAGCCCCTCTTTGTCAGATCAGGGAGCCCATGTGGAACTTCTGCCCACTGTAGAGTCTATTTATTCTGACTCTACCCTCAGGAATGGGAAAATAACCTTGATCAGTCTTAGGGTCTCATTAGAGCTACCAGGAGATGGACCCAGGGCAAAGTTCACTCATCACCTGACCATCACAAGTTCCCTCTGTGATTGTGGACCCACTATACTATTTTGGGACCCTAGAAATAGTGTTAGTTCAGAACCTATGTCTGATAATCCCCAAGAAGCTGGATAATTACCATTCTCCAAAGTCCATTTGCCCCAGTAAGTAGCCACAGTTTCCTTTGGACAAGACTAAAAGGAACATTTAAAGTGTGTACTTTGGTTGGTCTATGGAATCTTTACCTTGCAATTCTCCTTCATTCGGGGCACCCTAAGTCTACGAATTAACTAAGTTTGGGATGAGGTACTACAGCAGACATTCTGTGTCCACCCATATCCCCTTGGATCTCTTTTACAATTTTTCTGCACCCCTCCCCTGGTTTCTGGGTTCTTGTGCTTCTAGTGTCCCATACCTGCAACTGTCTTCAGATGCCTGCCCTTCAGCAATTGGAGCCACTCTAGCCACATGACAGAAAGCCAGAGTGCCTGGGAGCTTATGACCCTCTCCTTCATGGGGCTTCTAGTCAATGACTGATTAGAGCAACAGTGTGAAAGCCCAGCTTCCTTGCCTGGAGCTGGGACAAACTCTGAGATTATTTATTTATTTATTTTTAAAGATTTTATTTATTTATTTTGACAGAGAGGGAGAGGAAGAAGCAGGCTCCCCATTGAGCAAGGAGCCCAATGTGGGGCTCGATCCTGGGACCCTGGGATCATGACCTGAGCTGAAGGCAGATGCTGAACCAACTAAGCCACCCAGGCATCCCAACTCTGAGATAATTTAAACCCCAAACTTCCCTGTGGGATCAGGCACCTTGCTTGGCTTATTTCCCTTGCCTATCATGCTTCCTTCCTTTTTCCTTTACCAGTTTCTCTTGGGAGCACTTCCTTAGTGAATAGCTTGTAGAGAAATCTTCATTTCAGGGTCTGCTTCCAAAGAACTTGATTTAAGACAGGAGTATTGTGGTGGCTCAGGTCTCTGTGCATTAGACTTAGATCTTGTTTGTTTGTTATATTGACCAATGAGGAACTAAGTAGACTGGCCAAGTTCTAAGTTGCTCATAATCAATGAGCATTGCCAAAGATCCCCGTAAGTGAGACTATTCTATTATTTTGGTCCCATATCCTATTCAGAAACTACCTCCACTTTACCTCTCAGACTTAAATACTGTTCCCAGATTTTATCTACCCTGGAATTCCAGTATGGTCATGAAAATCAGGAAACTCATTTCCATTTTAGGTTCTCCCCCCAGCGTCCTCAACCTGTAAAGTATAGGCCCTACCATTACTTTTGAAGATGATGGCAATACTCCACCAATGTAATTCTCAAGAGCTTGGTTAAAAGAGTGTATTCTGGTTCTCTTAAGGCACATAGAAAATGGATGAGTAGGATGCTCATGATAAATCCACTTCAACATTCCTATATCCCCCAAGGCATTGGATCATTTCTCTCTCTTATTACTATTCAAAGTGTGTGAAGACCAGGAATACTGGCATCACCTACCTGGGATCTTGTTAGAAATTCAGAATCTTGAACTCGATCCCAGACCTTACTGAATTAGAATTTGAACAAGACCTCCATGCTATTCATACACACATGAAAGCCTGAGAAACACTAACCTACAGTTATGCCAGCAAATTTCTGGCATCTCAACACCTTGCAGTTAAGCCACCCCTGAGCCCAGGTATCAGTCAACTAATGGAAAGCACAACTAAAATCATTTCCAGATGCTCAACCTGGAATAATGAATTCAGAGTTTCTGGTACACACAAACAGCAATCAATTTGGCCTGATCTAAAATTAAGTTAAGTTTCTCTTTCCTTGGTCCAGACCCATATTCTGCGAGTTTTTTTTTAAAGTAAGCATTGGCAAGATCTTGCATATCTTTTGGTGTGTACTTCTCCTCCTGCGTTTGTCTTTGTAATTACATCTCGGGCTAGGCTGATACTGGAAACTGGAATCTAGTCAAAAACTTAGAAGGAAATAGGGGTGGTTGAGCTAAACCCTGAGGAGAATGGGCTCACTTGGCAAGGTACCCACCTCAGCCATCATCTTTAGAGGTTCTCAGGCAAGACAGGAATAACCTCATCAGAAGGGAAAGGAAAGGCTCCTTCTGCTGGGCTCAGATGTTTCTGAGGCATTCAGATCTTCCTATAATATCCCGTTCCATCCTGATCCACAGTTTCCAGACCGATGCCCAAACTTTTACATAAGAATGAAGGGGCCTGTGAATTAAACTAATGCTGTAATCCAGCAGCCCATAGCCACCGCCATGTGACCTGATACCTCCCTACGAGAGATGAGGCAGACCAGCTATTGGGCTTTAGGGGGGTGTGTTCTTCTTCCCAAGAGAGAGCCCAAGGGAAAGATGGTTTCTTTTCTTCCAGAAATCTCAGTCTCTGTTGTGCCTGGTACTATAGCAGCAATCCTGCTGTCAGCTCGAGCATGCAGGTATCACTGAGAGCCACGCAGAGAGAGATGCCAGGGACCTGGGGCACTGAGACATTGTGGAGTCTTCGAATCCACTAACCCTGGAAGGCTGTTTTACTTCTATACTTCCTTTCATGTGAGATGACATCTTCTATAACCCTTTTAGCCTGTTTGAGTTGGGATATATGTTACTTATGGCTGGCATCTGGGCAGAGAAGGACAAGGCTGCTCATTTCTTTCTTTTTTTTTATTTAAAGATTTTTATTTATTTATTTGACACAGAGAGAGACACAGCGAGAGAGGGAACACAAGCAGGGGGAGTGGGAGAGGGAGAAGCAGGCTTCCCACGGAGCAGGGAGCCCGACGCGGGGCTCGATCCCAGGACCCTGGGATAACGACCTGAGCCGAAGGCAGCTGCTTAACGACTGAGCCACCCAGGCGCCCCAGTGCTGCTCATTTCTGCCAGATCACACAGCTAATAAGCAACAGACCCAGGATTTAAGTTGGTCCAAAGACAAAGCCCATGTTCTAGGACTGTGGCCCTGCCTATAGAAGGAATATTTAGGTTTTTATTAGTGGTCTCTTGGTAGTTCTAGGACAGGGGGTGGCAAGAGCCTGAGAGTAAATATTTTAAGCTTTGTGGGCCCTAAGGTCTCTGCCCAATGACTCAACTCTGCCATTGCAGCAGAAGTAGCCATAGAGAAAATGTAAATGAGTGGATGTGGCTGTGCTCCAATAAAGCTTTATTTACCAAAACAGGTGATGGGCCTATGGGATTGTAGTTTGCTGACTCCTGTTATGTAGATCCCATGTTTTAATTACAAGTGTCTTTATATGAAATATTGACTGAGTCTGACTTAAGTGTCGGTGGCAGAGTGTGCAATTTCAACACACACAGCCAAGTCCCATGTTGCATTTTGGAAAGGTTTTTACCTATGTCCTTCAAGAGCAGCCTTTAGATCAGCTTAGTGTGAGTTGATTTCTGAATGTGGAGTAAGAATGGTTCACATATAAAGGGCTATGACCAAGCGCCCTAGGGTATTTGCAGAGACAGCCGCGGGAGGCTGACTGGATGCGGTGCCTGCCTCAGATTCTGGGAGATGAGGCTGTCTTTCCCTCGTTTCCTTCGGCTGCTTCCTCCCCAACCCCTAAGTCAGGATGCTGACAGATACTCTCCAGCTAGGAGCATTTATTGCCGGCAGAGGACAGGGGTTAGGGATGGGGATCCCGCCTCTGTCTTTTCCCCAGAGACTGTTCAACTAATCCTAGACAACCAGAACTTTCCACTTGGTCTATGGCAATTATTGGGCAAATTAAATGCTCTATGGGAGCTAGTAAGGTTTTTGATCTATGGGAAGAGGAGCATTTCCTACCCTCTTTATTGCGTTTCTACCCTAGAGCTTATCCTTGGAATCGAAATGTGCAACAGTGAGGATCTCCATTGAGGTGTTGGCCAGAAAGGGGGAAAGAAAGGTGAGACAAGAAACTTTCTGAAGAAATAAAGAACAGAATGTAATGACGTTGCAAGGTACTGAGAAATGAAAACTGCTTCCATTTTCTGCACAGTGGACATTCTCAGGGGAGGCACGTTTTAAGACTGATGCTCCACAAGAGTAGAGTATTTAATATTTCAGCTTAGCAGTAATGCCATCAAGAGCAGTCAGTAATAAGCACTACTTTTCTACTTGCCTTGATGAAGGGGAGCTCTGGCCCCAGCTCAGTTAGTACATTTGTGCCTGGCTCCGTCAGCCTGGAGAGCATTTGAGGTCCCAGCTCCTGTTCCAGGCATTCACCTGGGAGCTGGCCCACCTCATCTACCGCTGCGGGAGAGAAGCCCCCTGGGGCTGCAGGCCTGAGCAGAGGTGACCCAAGACCCCCATTTGAAGCCAATTTGAGCTCCCTGCTCCCTGCATGCTGGATTAGGTCCCCATCGACGCCAGTTAATTCCAGCCACTGATGGCTCAGGAAGGAGGGCCGCAAAGCCAAATGTGGCAAGCATTTCGTTTTACAGGATGCTTTCCGAAGACTGCGCTGGAAGAAGAGATCTAAAACGACAAAACAATTAGTGGCACGTCACAGGTGTTGACTAAGCAAAGCCGAGGGCCAGGCCGGGGGCACAGAGCAGTTGCTTTCCAAGGAGATTCTTAGCCAGCAAGTCATAACTTATTCATGCTTCATAAACACACACAGACATTCAAGTCCCTTAAACACAGTTTGCCACTTCAATTAACAGCAAAGTGGTGCCATTTGCAGCCCAAATTCTGCCAGTTCCTCCTGCTAGAAAGAGCTCCTGCAAGGGGGCAGCTAGCTGTCCAGCCCAGCGCGCTAGTGACCGATTAGAGTACAGGGAAACACTGGCCTCCTGGGCCACGGGGAAGATTCTCTGGCCATTTCTGGGTTCTTCTTAATTTATAGCAATAAATGAAACTTTTTTTTTTTTTTAGATTTATTTATTTATTTGAGAGAGAGAGTGCGAGTGGGAGGAGGAGAAGAGGGAGAAAATCTTCAAGCAGACTCCACGCTGAGCAGGGAGCCTGAGGGGGGACTCGATCTCACGACCCTGAGATCATGACCTGAAACCAAGAGTTGGGACCTCCACTGACTGAGCCACCCAGGTGCTCCAGTAATGAACCAGAAAGTCTTAGTATCTGAGCTTTACTTGATAGCTAAGAAGAGGTACATATTGGAAATAGCAAAACTGTTAAGGAAGGTGAAGAGGTAGCAAGTTCATTATCTCATGAGCGGATGTCCTGTCTGATCAACATAAGGAGCTGGCTGTCAACAGTAACCTTTTACTGGGGCCTAAAAGGCTTCAATGCAGTGCTCCATACAACTATAGGATTCGGACGGAACAAAACACCCACACTAAAACCTAGATGATTCTAGCACCCCTGACAACCAAGCAGGTGTTTGTTGATAAGACTCTTGCAAGCCCTTGTGGAGACAGCATACCTCTAATACTTGGCAGGAAGTAGCCTGGAGACAACCCTCTATCCTAACATTTATCAAGTAGAATCATAAGGCTGAAAGGCCCTTTTAGAGATCACTTAGTTCAGTGACCCTTAACCAGGAGTGGTATCATCCCCATCGCTCCCCACTGCCCGGTCCTCCCCCCCACAACCATGGGGCATTTGGAAATATTTGGAGGTGGTTTGGGTTTTCATAATGACTGGCCTGGGGGTGAGGGGGCTATAATTGATAGAACCCAGGGGCTCAGGAGCAATAAACATCCTGCCAGACATGAGCAATTCGACCTAAGAAGAATCATCCCAACTAAAAATCAGTAGTATTCCCTTTGGAAAACACTAATTTAGACCAGTCGTCACATTTTATAGATGAGAAAGCTGAGGCTCCGGGATATGAAGGCTTTTGCCCAAGATTATCCAGGTTAGTCCTGGAGCTGGGTCCAGAACCCAGGATTCCTGACTCCTCTTTCAGAGCATCCTTCATTAAGTTTCCAGTGATCCCTTTTCATAAAATTAGGACTAAGCCAGACAAGGGGGAGAGCACCCATAGGACAATAGGATGGCATTCTATGCCAGGACTGCCCAGGAAAGAGCCTCACAGCTCTGCATTAAATTGACTTGGTATCTGGGCTCAGGAGTCTGACCTGCAAAGATGAGCCGTGGAAAGCAGGGCTAGTGATGGAGAGCCTCCTTTATCAGCAGGAGGAGGAGATGCTGTCCCTTCAGGTCATCTGGGTCAAGAACTACGGTGGCTATGCACCCCAGAGGCAGAACCTTCTACCCCTCTTTGTGGGGACAGCTTTCTGGGCTCTGTCCTAATGGACAATGCATAACCCAGCTGGTTCACTCCCAACAGACAATAGACGTTTGACTTATTAAGTGCATTTTCATTAAAACACATACAGACAAAAACAAAGAAATAGTATGTGGAGGCAGGATGGTGTCAGTTTTTCAGATGCCCTGGAGAAGAAAAGTTACTTATAGAGCCTGCAATTTTTTGTTGATCTTGAAATGCTTGACATGCTTGGCCTGCTCGGAATCCCCTCTGCTTCCATGGCATGAACCACGTTCTGTTGCTCCCTTGTGGTAACTTATGCACGTTTGGTTGCTGTTGCTATTACCCGGCAAGCCCCTCGAGTGTAGGGACTCTGTGTTAGTCACTGCAGGCTCTCACGGTGCCTCACACAGGACAGCACATGGCAGATTTTTCATAAATGCTTGTTGGACAAGTGAGTGCAGGCCAACTGGCACCTTGGTCCTTGTTCCCAGGGGGCTGTTATGCCAAGTCACTCGCGGCCATGGGGATCATTTCATTCTCTTTCCATTCTTTAAGCTCTCAGATAAATCTGAGCTCAGACGGCTGGAGTTTGAACCCTGCCTAGCCTACTTACAGTGTGACCTTGAAGAAGTGACTTAACCTCTTTGAGCATCATGGGCCACACCTGTACAATGAGTATCATACTAGTATTTACCTCATGAGGTTGTTGCGAGGATTCACTATGGGGTAAAACATGTTTTCCAACACAAACAACCGATTACCTGGGACATCAACTGGGTACACAACCATTTAATTCAATTCTGACGCTAACCACCACAGATTTAGGAGTTCGCTCCCAGGAGACGGCCTCCGCCTCACACACCAGTTTTAAGTCCCAGGCCACCTGTCCTTCTGACCAAACAGCTATAAATCAGGGGACCCCACAACCCCAACCTCAAGTCAGATCACTTGCTATCAAACAAATTACTTATGTTTCCTGGTTAATTATAAAGGACATAACTCATGAACAGCCAAATGGAAGAGGGCAGAGGCCAGGTATGGGGAAGGGGCGTGGAGCTCCCTTGCCCTCTCTGGATGCACCATCCTTCCAGCACTTTGATGTGTTCACCAAACTGGAGGCTCTCTGAATCTTCTTGTTCAATAGTTTTTATGGAAGCTCACTCTCCAACCACCTCTTCCCTGCTACCGCCCTCCACTTCTCAGAGCTCAGTGGGAGGGGCTGAAAGTTCCCACTCTCCAATCACTGGGTCTTTCTGGTGACCAGCCTCATCTGGAGACTATCTAGGGGCCCCCACCCTAAGTTACCTCCTTAGCATAAGCTTAGGTGCGATGAAAGGGGCTCATTACAAATGATAAAAGACACTAATATCCCTCAGAAAATTCTAGAGTTTTAGGAGCTCTATGCCAGGAACTGAGGATAGAGCCCAAATGTATTTCTTAGTATGCCACAATGATACTTAGAATAGTTCCTGGTATGCCATAAAACCTCGGTAAATGTTATGTCATTGTCACCAACATCAGCACTACCTTCCCGGAATTCAGCCTACTGTCTTGCAATTAGGCAGGTTCCCTGGGATGTAGACTGAAGATATAAATTATAGTTTCTAATTAAAGCAGGAAAGCAGTCAGGAAAATACAAGTGTCAGTACACTGAGATTTGACATCCAGAATCTGTTCATTCCAAACAGAATGTCTCTGCCTAAAAGGTGACGCTCAGGGCAAAAGACCATATGGTGGCTTGGTTGGTGGCATCCGGCAGAGTGCTGGAAGAATTATTCTTTGGCCCACCTGTTTTTAATGAAAACGGTCTGGAAAAGAGAGTAAGCCACCCATTATGTATACACAGAGGTACGTCAAGCATTAAAAAACAACTCAGAAATAACACACTGAAAAATATTTGCCTCCAAGATGAAAAATAAAAGACGATTTGATGGAGAATGTTGACAATGCCAATCTGTGTTAATTTGCGTGGACCTCTGGGTCCTTGGCTTGATAGAAATAATTTTCAGGCAGGCTAGGATTTTAATTAAAATGGAAAAACACTCACTGCACTCTCTCAAGTGATCATTATCAACAAGGCGATCATAAGGTTGGAAGAAGCTGGTGAGGATTTGCAGGTGGTTGGAATAACTTTGCATGGAACTTTCCATGCTTGTAGGAGTCCTTAGACATGATTTCATTTAAAACCATTATTTTACAGGAAAAGAAACTGAAGTCTAGGGAGGTGATATGACTTGCCCACATCCTACACAGTAAATTAGTGACATACTTTAGCCTTGCCAGCCTCCATCCAGGCCCTCCCCTCACTTCCACCATTTTAAGAAACCTTGTATAAGTCAGCATTGGTTCCTCCCATCTCTGTCTTTTTCTATTTCCAGTCTTAAAAGGAGAGATTTTCAAATGTAGAGAATGTTTGATATGCTCACTATATTTCTGGAGCTTTTTTGTGCTTTGAACATTTCTGCATAACAAAATGATCTTCCGTCATAGGAAATAATGCCCCCCCCCTTTTTTTCCCTCCCAGAGTCTTCTCTATGCAGCATTCTTTTTTTTTTTAAAGATTTTATTTATCTACTTGACACAGAGAGAGAGATGGCAAGAGCAGGAACACAAGCAGGGGGAGTGGGAGAGGGAGAAGCAGGCTTCCTGCTGAACAGGGAACCCAATGTGGGACTCGATCTCAGGACCCTGGGATCATGACCTGAGCCGAAGGCACTTAAAGACTGAGCCACCCATTCTTGATAGATGTTGACCTAGGAAAGTAGATGTTCTCATCACTAGAGGACACCTCGGGTTTCCATGTTCTGTCAGATCTGCTAGGGCCTCCAAGTCAGACCTCTGGTCTGTGAGCGCCCTTCCTTTCTTGGCAGGACACACTGGGCTGGAGGCCATGGTGTCAGACTGGCTCTGCTCTACCGGGTAGTTCATGTCACACCTCTGGGCCTCAGTTTTCCCTTTTGTAAAGACAGAGTTGGGCAGGCTGGAAAGCCAAAGTCCATTCTAGCCTCATAACTGTCATCCCACATTTAATTTTTTTAGAAGGCAGTTTCTGCTCTTATAAACTGACCAAACTGGCTGGTGTCAAATAGATTGTATAACTGAATGAAATGTGAAATTGATGTGTTTTTTCCCCATTAATAAATTATACAAGACTCACAGTCATCTTTCCCCTAAAGGCTGATTACTTTAGTGGTGGAGATTATTCCCCCATCTGTTAAATATGTCAGAAATTAAGCTGGAAAGAAATTATATGGACTCCTATATCAGTAAAAGAAAAGTTCACTCATCCAGGAAGATGGGAGTGAGAACAACTTAAAACAGGTAGAATGCAAACAAACCAGTTGCCTACTATTTCTTACTATGCAGCAATAGAAAACATAAATAACATTCTTTTACTGAGGGTAGAAGAAGTAGCACAGTCAAGAAGCTTTGTTGGAGAAAATGCTCCAGATTCTTTTGTATCCCCAACATTAAGCTCTGTCTTCAAGACAGATGATTACAATACATTGTAATATATTATGTTACAATAATTGTAACATTATTGAGGACGGTAGTGATGGTTTGAATTTCCTCCAAATGCTTTTCAAATTTCAAGCTCTATTATTATTAATATCATCATCATCATCATCATTATGTAGGGTCCATCTCTGCATCCCCTAATCATGGATAGTATCTTAGTCTGTTTGGGCTCCAATTGCACAATACTGTAGACTGGGTAGCTTATAAGTAGCAGAAATTTATTTCTTATGGTTCTGGAGGCTGAAAGTCTGAGATCAGGGTGGAGACCCTCTTTGGAGTCACAGACTTCTCATTGCATCCTCTCATTGTGGAGGGCCTAGGGAGATCTGTGGAGTCTCTTTTATAAGGTACTAATCCCATTCCTGAGGGCTCCACCTTTGTGATCTAAGCACATTCTGCAGTACCATCACAGTGGGCTTTAGCATTTCAACATACGAACTTAAGAGGGGCGACAAATAGACCATAGCAGATGGTGACATCACTGTGCTCTTTACACAATTCTTGAGTTTGAGGCCAGAGTGGTAGTAGTGCAAACTACTTCTGGCAATGAGAAGGATTGTTGGAAAAGAAAGAAAGAAAGAAGAAAGAAAAGAAAGGAAGGAGGGAAGGAAGGAAGAAAGGAAGAAAGAAAAGAAAAAGAAAGAAAGAAAAGAAAAAGAAAGAAAGGAAGGAAGAAGAAAGAAAGAAGAAAAGAAAGAAAGAAAGAAAGGAAGGAAGAAAGAAGAAAGAAAGAAAGAAAAGAAAACCTACAAAGGAGTCCAGGAACTTCTGACTCTCCCCAAGGTTTCCCGACCATCTGGGGTGGGCACGACTGAGTATACTTGGTGAGGTCAGACCGAAGACTGAGAACATTTTCAGCACTCTCAGAATCCTGTCATCTTCATCCACCAGACTCTAGCCTCACTTCTGGGAATCCTGGGACAGGGTCTCTAGATCCACATAGAATTCTTTATTTTCCTGCTGCCAGCCATCTGGCACTTAAGCACCCTCCAACATGGATAGGAGAGTCCCCGGGGTCCGAGAGTTGGGGACTGACTCCAGGGGTCCACCTTTCTGAATTGGTCTGTGGCGGGAGGTTTCTGGGATTGTATTCAGCTGGAACTGTGGGGATCATTTACTCCTGTGTCCAGCACTCCCAAAGGCCCTCAAAGTGGTGTGGACTGGTTAGATCAGAGTGAATGGTAGTAGTAACACCAACCATACCACAGAAGCCATGCATTGAGTGTTTTCTAAGTGCTTGGAACTGTTAACTTCATGGTCATTCTTATTTAACTTTTTTTTTTTTGAAAGAGAGAGAGAGAGAATCTTAGCAGACTCCGCAGCTGAGTGTGGAGGCCAACGTGGGGCTCGACCCCACAACCCTGAGATCATGATCTGAGCCAAAATCAAGAGTCAGACGCTCAACTGACTGAGCCACCCAGGCGCCCCTTAATTCTTATAATAACCCAGTGAGGTGGCTATTATCCCCATTTTACAGGTAAGGTACTTGAAACTCAGAGAGATGAAGTAATTTGCCCAAGCTCATACAGCGTGCAAGTGGCAAAGTTAGGAGGGAAATCAGACAGTTTGACTCTGAAGCTACGCGCCCACTGTTGCTGGTTTCTCCTCGGGGTTCTATTTTAGAGGTTCAAACCCCATCCTTGGAAGGCATGGGAAAGACCCACAGACACAAACTCTCCCTCCCCTTAACCTGGCCAGAGAGCTGAGACCCAGGGCCTCAGGCAGGCCTGCTCCTCACAGGTGTGGGGCCTAGGACAGGGTTTCAAATGGTAGCCCACATGACCAAATGTCTAAATATTTTAAAGTTATAAATCCAGCTGATACGTTGTTAATTAAAATGAAATGTATTCTGTTTCTGCCTTGACAAATGTATCTTCATAACCCTGAAACTGATTAATATATGTGTGGTATAATAAAGAATACATACTTGGTCTGTGTCCCCAGTTCCTGGCACAAAGCTCCTAAAACTTTTAGACTTTACTGTCCTTGTATGCTGATGAGATGGCTTTTGAGGTGGGGTGGCGGGAGGGGCTAGATAGCTCCAGAGCTGGAGCTGGTTGTCAGACCAAGCCAAGGCTAGAGGACTGAAACACTCAACTCCATAACCCCCCCGACCCCCAACTTCCAGGGAAGGGAAGGGAGCTGGAGATTGAGTTCAATCGTCAGTGACCAATGATTTAATCAACCACACTTATGTAATGAAACCTCCATAAAAATCCCTAAGCAACAGGGTGCAAGTAGATTCTGGGTTGGTGAACACATGATGATGCTGGGAGGGGGATGTGCCTGGAGGGAGGCATAGAAGCTCTGCACACACCAACCCTCCATCCTTTGCACGACTCATCTCTTCCATTTGGCCGTTTCTGAGTTGTATCCATTAAAATAAACTCGTAATAGTAAGGAAAGTGGTTTTTGGTTTTTTTTTTCTGAGTTCTACAAATCAATCTAGTTAATTATAGAAACTGAGGAAGGAGTTGTGGGAACCCCAGAATTAATAGCCTGTCAGCCAGAAGGGCAGGTGGCCCAGGGACTCATAACTGGCATCTGAAGTAGAGGTATTGTGGGAAGGGGGCCCCTCGCCTGGGGTCTGCACTAACTCGGGATAGTTAGTGTCAGAGTTGAACGGAATTGTTGGATGTCCAGTTGATCTTGGAGAGTTGAGGGATTGGTTGCTGGTGTTGGGAAACACCACACACATGTGGTGTCAGAAAGCCCCCCACAGTATATAAAGCTAAGTCCTTTAAATGATTATAGGCTGAGTGACTGAGACACAGAGTTTTTTTTTAAAGATCTTATTCATTTATTTGTCAGAAAAAGAGAGAACACAAGCAGGGAGAGCAGCAGAGGGAGAAGCAGGCTTCCCGCCGAGCAGGGAGCCCAACGCGGGACTCGATCCCAGGACCCTGGGACCATGACCTGAGCTGAAGGCAGACGCTTAACCGACTGAGCCACCCAGGCGTCCTGAGGCACACAGTTTTGACTGTGTATGATCTGTGGGCCCTTGTAAGCACAGGCCCGGGGCTAGGGCACCGCCTGCCCAGGTCTAAGGTGGTACTGGCCTCAAAGGACATTGGGGATTGTCTAACTCTATGACCAATAACAGGATTCCTACAGTGTCCCATGATAAAAGACAGCTTCCTGTGAGTTTGGCGTGATGGATTCAGGTGGAGCCACAGTAAAGATTTAAGTTGAGCACTTTGGTTTGACTTCATTTTTGTTGTAATAATTCAGTTTTTATATTACCATTTGGCATGAAATTATTTATCCCTAAACTCAAGCGGAACAATTGACTTTTCTTGTCAGTGTATTTAAACTCTATTAGGCAATGTAGGTCTGAGTTCCAAGACTTAACAGAAATGCAGTTTTACCTTTGAGGAAATGTGTTAGTAATTTTCCCCCATGCAGAAACACCCCTTTGACATTTGGAAGGAACAATGCTCCAAAGGAAAGTATGATTTCTGATTTTAAATGTTTCAGGTCAAAGACGAAAGGTTAAGCTCGCTGCTATACATAGAGCTTTTATAAGCTAAAAGTAGAAATGCAGTAGAAAAACAGGGAAAGGAAGAATCAACAATCAATGAAAAAATATTCAACTTCACCTGCAACTGTAAAACACAAATAAAAACACTGGCTGTTGTTTTGTGGATTACCTTTAAAAAAAAAAACCAACCTGTTAGATTGGGGGGAAAAGATCGATAATATGAGAAAACAGACTTTTTCAACCTACAGGAGGAGTGTCGATTGGGTAGACTAATTGGGGGCACAGGGCCACTGGAGTGCTTTCTATTATAATTGAAAATGTTCAACAACACTGACTCAGCAACTAACTTCTAGGAATTTACCCTAAAGGAACATACCGCGGTCTAAACATGTATGAATAAGGATGTTCCTTGCTACAATGTTTAATATTAGAGTGCAACATTGCAAATTCAAGTGCCCCCAAGTGCAAACACTATTCAGATATCTACTGCAGGTTTGGGGCGCCCCAATACCACCTTTAGCTTCAATAATTTTCTAGGACTCATAGAACTCAACAAAGTCATTATTCTCACAGTTACATTTGTCATAGCAGAAGAACACAGATTAAAATCAGCCAAGGGGAGAGGCACACAGGGCAGGGTCTAGGAGACACCAAGTACAGTTTCCAGATGTTTCCCCTGACTCCTCAGGAACAGCAGACAGCACCAATTTCTCTCAGCAACCATATGTGACAATATGCATGAAGCATTGCCAACCAGCAAAGCTCACCTGAACTTTGGGACCCAGAGTTTTTTGTAATTGGGCCTTAGTCACACAGACATGGCTGGCTTTAGTCTCTAGCTCCTCCAGAGGACGAACTGATGCTGTGCAAACCAAAGCCCCCCAACCATACATCACATTGTTTGCGAAGACTACCCAATATGGCCCAGGGCCCCCAGGTAAACAGGGACACTCTTACCGGGCTGGAGAGGTAAAGGGTGTATATGATGGAGGTCCCACCATGCCACTCTAGGGAGCTTAGATTTTATTCTGTAGATGGTGAAGATTCATTGAAGAATCCTAACAAGAGGCTACCAGGAAGAGATGTGTGCTTTAGAGAGAACATTGTGGCATCATTAGTAATGATGAATTGGAGTGGAATAAACCTGGGGGCTGGGAGGCCATTGTACTTATCTAGGTTAAAGATGCAAATGGGATCTCACTGCTTGTTAATTCCTATCCCTGGCAGCACTGCTCCCAACTGAGGCCCCGCCTCACGTGCAAATCTGACCTGGCTGCCATTATATTAAAATGCTTAGCTCCACTAATGAGTGGGGTCCAGAAATGGTCTGGTTGCCAAGAGCTTAATATCTGGGGCGTGTGAGATGAACCTGGAGAGCCCGAGCCTTTCCCTGGGCACATCTCCTTTCCCCTCATACCCATGATTGTGTGCACCTCTGTCTCTATTTTACGTTATTTGCTCCAGGTGTCCCGAAGGACAGCTGTCCTGAGCTTCCCGAGTGACCAGCTGCCTGGACTAGGCCAGCTCACCCTGGCACAAAGACCAGATCATCCTTCCTCATCTTCATTTCTGGACATGTTGCTGCTCCTCACAGAAAGACTTCCTGGACCCACGAATTCTGCCATCCACCCAACTCCAAACTCCCAGCAGTGTCCAGAGGAGAATGGCTAGTGCATGCTCTCTCTCCCCTCTCCTGGGCCCATGCAATCAGTACCAGTGAGCCTGGCCCTCTTGCCCACTGGTCATGGCTACAGCCTCAGAATCTTTCCCAACAAAGGACTCCAGGCAGCCACTCTTAGGGATTAGTATTGGCTGTCAAGACGAAAGCCATCTGTCACCATTTGCTAGAGGGCTCTGCCCCCTGGATGTCAGTACTCCCCAGGAGGATTTCCACTTCCCCATGGTCTTCCAGTTTGCCTTGCTGGAAGGCAAAGGGCCTCATCTGGCCTTGGACCCACCTACTCCTAGCTTCTCTCTTCTCTTTTCAATTTGGGTGTCTCTTGAAACAAAGCCCACCAGAGATGCCACAATTCCAAGCTATGAATTGTGAAGACAGTTTGTCTTCCAGGAATTTTGAAATCTTTGGAGGCCCAACCAAGCCTTTGGTCAACCAAGCCTTTGGTCAGTCTGTCAGTTCTCAAAGACCGCTCAGGCTGCTCTTCTCACGGCACTGGAGACAGCATTCTGTGGCAGAAGAATGACCTGGGGGACAGAGGCTTGCTTCCCCAGGAGCTTACTATCTAGTTGGAGAGATAGGATATGGTGCTGTGAAGTGAACCGAACGCTCCAGGCATCATAAGCTAAATGCTAAATGAGCAAGAAGAGGATGCCAAATGCCAGAGGAATTCAAAACACAAGAGCAGATATTTTGGGGAACAGCAAACAGGGCTCCACCCCCAATTCAGCACCCAGTCCCTGGCGCTGGTCCCACCAGTGCCAGATGATGGGGAGGCAAAGCCAGGTGCTGCGGCATGAGCAGGCAGGAGGAGGTGGTGCCCTCCGGCCGGCTGGGCCCACGGGGCTTTGGCGCTGCCTCCTGGTACTGGCTGAGGCTGCAGGAGGCAGGAGGCAGGCAGGAGGGGGCGAGCAGCAGGCACGCCGGGAACCGAGAACATTCACGCGGTTCCCTGTCATTATCTGAACTTCAACTCATCCACACCCACAGAGCCCCGAGATCCCTAGGGAGGCAGCAGACAGAGGAGCCACTTCCGGGTGGGGGAGGCTCTGCGAGGTTTCTGGATGGCTTCACGGCAGCTGATGCGTGTGGGCTTGGAGAGGTGCAGATTGGTGAGGGGCTGTGGCCGCAGGAGCAGGGAGCCCAACTTCCTACCGGGGCCTGGGGCTTGGGGGTCCGAGCGAAGACACATCATCTCCTTATCGTTCCTGACAACTGCCCAGTGGGGTTTCAAGATGGAGTGGGCCTGACTGTTAGTGAACTCCAGGATCTCTAAGGATTTGCCACTGACTAGTCTGGGCAGGACCATTTTGCGGGGAAAGAGAACCCTGAAAAGAGCCTGTGGTGGGTCACACTATGAGCAATTCTATATCCCCACAGCATTTGTATCTAGTGGTTAATCAGGCAAATATGGGCAGAAGGAGAGATGGGCCGAGGAGGGCATGCTGAGAAGTGGAAAGAAGCAATCCCATCTCTTCATGGGGGATCCCTCTCCTCCTCCCAAGAGAGCTCCATGGTGCTGGGCTTGGAAGAGACTCAAGGAGAGTACAGAGTGTCCTGATGGGTAACTACAGAAAGGCAGGAAAGCCAGGCCCACCTACGGGAGCAAGCCTAGTGAAAGGCTTGTGTTCTCTACCTTCTTCCCTCCCCCATTGCACTCACCTCCACAGACTGTGGCCAGATGATGAGAGGGGTCCTGTCTGGGGCACCTCCCAAGCATCCTACAAACCAGCCCCTTCTCCACCTCTCTTGCCCCCTCCTGATGGAGGCTGTGGTCTTCTCCTGCCTGTACTGCTAAAATGCCCCCTGCCCAGCCTTCCTGGTTCTAAGCTTGCCCTGTAAACAAATAACCTGGATTTTACCTTTCCCTCCTGGAAAGGCAAAGCTGTTAGAAATACAGAACTGTGTGTGTGACACTTTCCTGTTGAAACCTACCTGAGCACGGCCCCCAAACCTCTGAATGACCTGGTGCCCTTCCAGGCCTTCCTGGAACATCCCCACTCCTGCCACACTGGCCTTCGTTCAGTTCCTCAAGGGCCCCCCACTTCTTTCTGCCTTTGGGATTTTGCACATGCTAATCCCATTGTCTAGAATGTTCTTTCCCTTGTTCTGGGCAGAGCTAGCCCTTTCTCAGCCTTCAGGACTTGGCTTAAATGAACAAAGATCTTCTTTGACTCCCTTATTCACTCTGTATCATTGAACCTAAGATACCATCAACTGTAAGACATACCATTATTGTCTGTACCACTCAGAAAGTTAAAATGCCACTCTTTATAACCCAAGGCCTCATCTATGATAAACTGTATCTTGATTTCAGAAATATTAAAATGTTAAAAAAAAATGCATTTCGGGGGTGCTTGGGTGGTGCAGTCGGTTGAGCAACCTGACTCTTGGTTTCCACTCGGGTCGTGATTTCTGGGTCATGAGATCGAGACCCTCATCGGGCTCTGTGCTCAGTGTGGAGTCTGCTTGGGATTCTCTCTCTTTCTCCCTCTGCCTCTCCCACTTGTGCTTACTCTCTCTCTCTAAAATAAGTAAGTAAATCTTTTAAAAAATGCATATCTAAAATCAACGAAATATGGCAAGTAGATTTTCCCTGTTATTCTCTATCACTGTGCCTTATGCACTCTCCTCATAGCACTTAGTCCAATTTTTAATACTATATAATATTATATATGTATTATTCCTCTAAGATCTGGCTGATCCACAACCGAAAGGCCCATGCTCTCAGGGTGTGTGTCTGTCTTGTCATGACCCTACGACCAGCCGCCACCACCGTTCCTGGTCCGTGGCGGACGTGTCACAAATAGTTGCTGACGGTGTGAGTGAGTGGAAGGAGCACGGACCCAGAAAGTGAGGCATCTGGACGCTAATCTGGCTCTGCTCTTAACCAAATGTGTGACCCTGAGCGAGTCGCTCAGTTTCCCGGGGCTCCAGTTCCTCATCTATGAGATGAGAGGACTGAACGCGGAAACGTCCCAAGGCCTCTCCCTCCCCTTAGTAACACAGCAGGAGCCAGTGCAGAAGTCTTTTCCAACCATTTAGGGTCCCGGAGACACAGTGTCTTATTCCCATAAATGCAAGAGGGAGCCTCACACGCTTGTTGCCCTGCCCACCATGTTACCACCTTGCTCGATTCCTTCAAATCCAGAGAAATAAAACAGGAAGAGACTCAGGAGGCAGAAGAGACTGCATTGTGCTGGCTGGGGCTGCCTTTGCGGCTCCTTCCTCCATTCTGTGGAAGCCTCAGGAATATATGAGAACCATCCAGCACTGCGGGCAGGTGCCCACTCTCCGCTCTGCGAGGTGACAGAGTGCACGGTTCCTGTGGAAGGAAGCTCTTTAGCTCTCCGTGGTGAGATGGTGCTCTCCTGTGGCATTCTATTTCAAAAGCATTTGATGATTAGTTATTCTCTGTAGCACCGTCGGCTTTGCTGATAAGAAAATTCTATGTAGAGGGAAGGGCGCCTGGGTGGCTCAGTCAGTTAGGGAACTGTGTTCGGCTCAGGTCATGATCCCGGGGTCCTGGGATCGAGCCCCGCATTGGGCTCCCTGCTCAGTGGGGATCCTGCTTCTCCCTCTCCCTCTGCCTGCAGCTTCCCCTGCTTATGCTCTCTCTCTCTCTCTGTGTCAAATAAATAAATAAAAATTCTTAAAAAAAAAAAAAAAGAAGAAAATTGTATGTGGGGACTGGAATTCCAAGGCTAACAGGAGTCAGTGCTTGTCTAGAATAGGGTACACCCTTTTTTGATACACCTTAAAAAGACCAAATAGCAAATATTTCTTGCTTTTCAAGCCACACGGTCTCTGCAGCAACTATTCAACTCTGCCACTGTAGCAGGAAATAATATGTAGATGAATGGGTGTGGCCGTGTCCCAGTAAAGCTTATTTATAAAACCAGGGGTGGGCTGGATATGGCCCATGGGCTGCACTTCGCCAGTCTCTGGTCTAGGATTCCATATTGAGATCCTCTGGGACCATGTGTTGACTTCCGCTGGGCTGGGATCCCAATGCAGGTCTCCAGACCCTTGTCCCGTGCGATTTTCACTGCCAGTGGGCAGTGTGCTCTTCCTCTCCCTGTGCTCATAATGTACCTATCATATTCCCTGGCAATCCCAGCCAGTGGGAAAATGTGTGCTATTAGGCACAGAGAAGAGAAAGGAAAGATGATTGAGAAAAATTCGCCTCTTTCATCCCATTTTAATCAGAAAGCTTAAGAAAGAAAGAATGATCAACTCTGGGTTGCCCTACTTCTAGACGTCAAGCCCATAGTGAGTGTGAGTGAGGCCGAGGGCCACTTTCTCTTCTGCCTCCTGGGTCCCCCCGGACGGCAGCAAATCTGTCATCTATGGGACAAGTCACCACAGGGTTCTTTCTAAGTTCAGGTTTCTTGGCGAGGACACCTTTTGCTCGAATCAGTCAAACTATTAACTCTAATAGAACAGAGCAGGCAAAACAGCCTCGTGTTTGGGGAATTAACTTTAATTTGCCAGATGTTAGCTGTTTCTGTCCACTTGACTACAGAGGTGCAGAGATTTAACTCTGTTCCTTCTTTCAGAGTCCCCCAGTCTAGCTGAGGAGACAAGGCACAAACACGTCAGAAGTGAAATAAAATGCAAAACCTGGTTTAACGCAGTAAGAAAAACACATGTGCACACATGCACACGCACGCGCACACACACAAACACACACACACACACACACACACTCTATCTCTCTCTCTCTTCCAGTGAGCAAACAATAATTATTAGAGACTACATAGTAGTAAGGCACTTTAGGAGAAATTCGTGATTATAGCATAATCGCTCCCAATCCGTCCTTCCCATAATGCCTTTTCTCTCACGATGCAAACCAGTTTCAGTGCTTTCCTTCCTCCCTACAGACAATGCCCAGAGGTCCCGCGGGCTCTAAGAAACGAGGGCCACTTCAAAATGTCTTGCCAGACAGAACCTCTATCCCTGCTGGATGTCTTTAGTTAACCTAAAACACATAAAAGCATTTGAAATGTGTCCTTTCCTTTCTTTTGAAACAGAAGGTTCTAGTTTCCAGTAAGGACTGTTTGTGGGGCAGAGTATCCTCCTTACAGAAGAAGGATGGTCCAAGGATTTAGAATCCTTCTGGATTCCTCCATTAAAGGGAGAACGGACCAGTTGTGACCGCTACTCTCTGGATGTTTCATCTATTCATTCCACAAAATAGATGGGGAGGGTTTACTCTGTGGAAGGTGCTTGTGTTCCTGGATGGGTTTTTGTCTGAGATGAGATTTTCATGTACAGAAGACATTTGTCAAATGTCTCCAAGAACATAATAGAATAAATGTACACATACTGCTGTCATGATAAAAACAAAAATCAAAAACTATGAAGATGGTGAATGAAGACTTTGATTTTTTGCATTTTGCATTTCTCAGTTAATCCTGACATGAAATTACTAGCCCTCCCCTAAGGAAGCAGCCGGGCAGAAATGGCGGCAGAGCCGATAGCTCTGGGTAATTTCCCAAGGGCATCGGATATGTCATATCTGTTCTTGCTCGGGAACAGCGGCTGCCAGGAGTCTGCCCTGCGGCACAGCCCCTGGCCTGAGGATGCTCCTGGGTACGGCTCATGGACCAAACAACCATCTGGCAGACTGAGACCTGAAAGGGGTTTCACGACCTCATCTGGGCCCATCCCTCTCTTGACCTTGAGCTGCTGCACAAGGTCAGGAGGTCCTGGAGCCAGCACTGCCTGCAGCCGCTGGAGGAGCCAGAGGGCCAGGGCCAGAGCCCAGAGCTGGCACACTCCCTGCTGGAGGGTGCCGTTTCTCCAGCTGCTGACGGCTGACGGTGCTTTGCACCTGACCCTGTATCTTTGCTGCTGGAGACTGCGCTCGTTTCTGATTCTCCTCCTGGCTTGGGGCTCCCTTCCTCTGTTCCTTGTCTGCTGGATTACCTTCCAGCTCTCTGCAAACAGCCCACTCTGACAACTCCAGTTCCAGTTTCTTTTTTTCTAAAACTGGTAACTGGGAAGCATCATGGGCAGAGGACTCCGGCTCCAACCCCGCCCCCCCTCCCCCGCCCGATTCCACAAATGGTTCCATTTGTGCCCCAGCTCAGAATTATTAGCCATCACTTTTCTGGGACAAGGCTGAGACCAAGCCTTCCGGTAACTCTATACTAACTGCCGCACTTAGGAACAACCAGTAAGAACAGCTTTAATACCCTAAAAGCCAGGACCCCCAAAAGATAATGCCACTGACTTAACCTGACATTTCAAAGCAGGTGAACTCACTCATTAGCAATCACAATTTTTAAGGTTCAGATTCCTTTTTGCTAGTAAACCTGATATCATTTTAAAGGCATCAGGTATTACAGTGAAACTCCTAAATTTGTCCGGAAGCATAATGCTTTTTGCCATTATATTTACGGCTCATGTTTTAACTCATTGCATATCCTAACAAGCTGTATTGTAACAGGGTGGTGCTATATTTGAAAAGTGACTTCACTTAGCCCAGAGATACAGAAAGATACTGACTTAATGGGGGGGGGAAATCCTGGTTTTTTCCTTCTGTCTCCTTAATTTGGACTTGTCATTTCAAAGGGACAGGATCTGCTAGGATGATGTCAGAATCATTGTCCACATGGACCTGGTTATTCCTGGATTTTTACCATGGAGTCAGACTTCCCAAATGTCGAAATGAACCTGACCATGGCTTTGGCTGTTCCCTTGTCTTTGGCATAACAACCAGCAAATGTGTGTCAGCTCCCAGCTTCCTGGTTACTTCTCATTCCCACATTTCTGAGGAATGTCCAATCTCTTTTGGCCAGTTTGGTCTGGATGTTATCAACGTAGGTTCCTCAATGTGAATTAATCTTGCGATTCACTCTGAACTGTGATCCCATCCAGTATTTCTAAGAATAACTATGGTTTGGGGCACCTGGGTGGCTCAGTTCGTTAAGTGTCTGCCTTCGGTTCAGGTCATGATCTCAGGGTCCTGAGATCGAGTCCTGCAGGGAGCTCCCTGCTCAGCAGGGAGTCTGCTTCTCCCTCTGCCTCTGCCCCTTCCCACTGCTCATGCTCTCTCTCTCTCTAGATAAATAAATAAAATCTTAAAAAAAAAAAAGAATAACTATGGTTTTTGTTAAAATTATACATTCTCATTGAAATTAATTTAGTTTTTTAAAAGATTTATTTATTTATCTGAGAGAGAGAGAACACAGAGGGAGAGATACATATATACACACACACAATTTTTACAATTACATTTTTTTTTTAAAGATTTTATTTATTTATTTGAGAGAGAGAGAATGAGAGACAGAGAGCATGAGAGGGAGGAGGGTCAGAGGGAGAAGCAGACTCCCCGCCGAGCAGGGAGCCCGATGCGGGACTCGATCCCGGGACTCCAGGACCATGACCTGAGCCGAAGGCAGTCGCTTAACCAACTGAGCCACCCAGGCGCCCTACAATTACATTTTTATAAATACACATTTTATAAAAATGCATTTTATAAAATTTTATAAATACAACTTTACAAAATTGTATACAGTTTCATAAGAATGGGATTTACCATATATGCAGTTCTGTGGCCTGCTTTTTTCACTCAACCATATGTCTTTATTGGGTGAGAGACCTCTCCACAGGTCTCTGTACTCCTACACATCTTTCTGGGTATGTCAAAAATGTGAGGCCATTTCTCAGGATGTGTTTGTGGCAAGCAACCCTGAGGAGATTTTCCTCCCGGATGAAGGGCAGGCTTGCTTACTGTTTGCAGTAAAAATAGTGGGTTAAACTGAGTGTCAGTTGAACCTCTAACAGGACAGAATTTACATGTCCATAGACC
>NC_138381.1:21829316-21859751 GCF_054177405.1 Leptonychotes weddellii | reverse complement strand
AAAAAAAAAAAAAAAGAATCAGATAACCCCAGGGGTGTCTTTTAGAGTCTAGATAATATACTATTTTTCGTGGAAGCGCACTTTTCCCTGTGACGCTCAGCAAACACTTAACAAACTCCACTTGCCTCTCTCAGAGGGGAGCTACTAGATTTGGGGGAAAAACTGGAGGACATCAAAGAGCGGGGTTGATTTCAGAGCTGGGAGTGGGGCAGGGGCTTGGGGGCACCGAGGAGGGGAGGGTAAAAGGTTGGAGACCCAGGGAGGTTGCAACCAACACTCCCACCGCATAAGTACTAACAGATTTCCTGTTCCAACCTATTTGAATTTCATGAAGCAAACCTGATGTCTCACCAGATTTGTTAAAATTGGGTTTTATTTTATTTTAAAGACTTTTTATTTATTTATTTGCCAGAGAGAGAGAGAGAGCACAAGCAGGTGGAGTAGCAGGTAGAGGGAGAAGGAGAAGCAGGCTCTCTGCTGAGCAGGGAGCCCGATGCGGGACTCGATCCCAGGACACCAGGATCATGACCTGAGCCGAAGGCAGTCACTTAACCAACTGAGCCACCAGGCACCCCTAAAATTGGATTTTAACCAATAAATGAAAATTAAAAGTGGGCAAAACCTAAAAATGATACCGCATTTTGGGAAAGAGGACTAGACCTAGCTGTCTTTCCTTTTACGATGTCCCAGTTTGATTTCCAGACACAAATTTTCTCAGTGGAAATGCCCATAGCTCAAAGGTCTGAGACTGTCCATGAATCTTTTTTTAGTGCTCTTTTCACTGTAAACAAACAAACAAACAAACAAAAAACCCTGAAAAACTCAAACTCCGCTGTTTCCCTCAGACTGGCCTGGAAGGGGCCTTCCCTTCTTCCTTCTCTGGAGCTGCATTCTGGTAAGACCCCAGGGTTAGCTTTGGGGGATGTAGAAAGCGAGTAGTTCAGTTTAGTTTAAGGCCCAGGTTCTTTCATTTTTTTCCTTCTGGGCCTTGGGCAGCTCCACGAGCCCCAGCTGAAGGGGCTAGCTCCTTTCACACTCCCCGTGCTCCCTGTTCTGAAGCTTCGCTGCTTAGGGCTGCTTGAAAAGTCCTGAGGAGATTCAGGAGCATAGAAATGATGTGTCCAGTGACCACGAGGCTGTCTTTAAAAGAATAACAGCTTGTCAGTGAGGAAAATTCCACTCTGCCACTTGCCCTGCGTCAACTTTAAGGCCCAGTTCAACGACTCCCCCAGCATCCACTCAGCAACACTTTTATTAAGCACCTGTTTTAGGTTTCAGAACTTCAAAGATGAGCAAGAACAGAATTCACTTTTAATGAGGCTTGCTGGCTAGTGCGTGATAAACACCAAAGCAGGCCACTGTTAGCAGCCTGGAGGTGGCCAAAGACGCACAGTGAAGAGAAACAAGCAGCGGGCGCGCAGGCCTGAGTGAGACCCAATCCCATCTGAGTAACAAGAGCTATTTATACATATAGACAGATAGAAGACACATATCCTTACATATGCAGAGAACATTTCTGGAAGCACACAGGCTAACTGGTTATTTCTGGAGTCTTGGCTTTGGGGAAGTAGGCAAGGAGGGAGATTTTTACTTTCAACGCTCTACCCCTCCATATGTTCGAGAACCATTCTTTGTACAATGAACATACATTACTTATATAATACAACAACAACAACAACAACACAGAATGGCAGCTCCATCAAAGGGATATATATACAGTGAGTTATGGGAGCCACAAAACAAATCACCAGATCCAAATTCAAGAATGTTCCAGATTCCTTTAGTCGGAATCAATTTTCCTATCTTCTGGACTCTCATAGATTTTTTCCCTTCCCTTCTCTTCCATTCCGTCCCTCCTTTCCTTCCTCCCTTCCTTTTACAAATGTTCATTGAGATTCTACTATGTGTAATACAGATGATTCAATATTATATTATAATCAAGTTTAGCTGTATATTACAGAAAGAAAAAAACTAAAGTAGTAGCTTAAATAAATACAAGTTTATTTCTCTCACACATGAAAAGTAGTCCAGAGGTAAGCACCCCCGGGCTCATATGGTAGCTCCAGAGTCATCAGGAACCCAGGCTTCTTCTCACGTGCTCTCTACTGTCCTTGGCATGGCAGCTCAGGATCTAAGATGGCTGCTCCAGCTCCAGCCCTAATGTTCAAATTCTCGCAAGCAGAGGGGAGGAATAGAGAGGGGCTCATGCTCTCCCTCTTCTGGGAGAGAACTACCACACTACACTCTGCTTAAATCTAATTGGCCAGAACTTAGTCACATGGTCACATCTAGCTGCAAGGGAAGCTGGCACATGTAAGGAAGCTGAGACCTGGAGGGAAGCTGGAACATACAATATTTTAGCTCAGTGCATTGCTGCCTCCAGTAAATCTAGGATTCTTTTACTAATCAAAAATTGGAGACTAGGTATTGAGAGGTCATTACCAATCTTTGCTACACATACGAGCCAAAACAGAGAGTTCCTGCCCTTATGATAGTTACACATAGTGGGTGAATTAGACATTAATCAAACAATTATAAAAATAATTGTAAAATTGCACGCTGCAGTAAATGAGGTAAAGAAAAATTTCACTGGGTTCTAGAAACGTATACTTAGAAGACCTGACCTACTCTTGGAGGAAGACTTCTCTGAGGAACTGTGTAATGGGGCTGGAGAAGTAGGCAGAGGTCAGCAATGTAGGGCTTTGTTGTCTATGTCGAAGATTTTGATATTTATCCTAAAACAAAGGCTAGCCATTGAAGGGTTTCAAGTAGGGTATGAAGAAACATTATTACCCTCCCATGGTTATGTTTGGAAAGACCTCTCCGACAGGTCAGTGCAAAATGTGGATGTCAAAGAGTGGATATGAAAGGGGAGGTTACATATCAGCAGAGGGATGAACATAGAACTCTTGCCCAGTTCTAAGTAGCTTTCCTTTTGGAAACTGGTAGTGGTCAATGGTGGACCTGCTCAAGGTTGTGCTGTTTGTCTTGTTCTGTCCTACCCAAGCAGAGGGGAAGGCCTATAACCACATGAAAGGAAGGTCTGCATTGAATCATGTGGGGCTATGTGCTATCTCCCCAGGCACAGAACAGCCTGGCGAACGTGGTTGGTTGCCCACCCAACACCTGTTCTGCCTACCTTTTTCCCGCTGGTAGATACCTGATTTACTCAGTTGCATGGTGAACTGAAGAAAGTAGATCCGTCTTCCAGCCCCTGGGGATGACTCATGATTGGTCTAAAATAGATATGGTAATCGCCTACCTCTTCCCAGGTACGTTCCCAGCCTTTCTGTAGCTAGTGGTGATCTTGTGACTCAGTGAGATTAAAGGGGGGATTTCTTGCCTCATTGCCCTGGCTAGATCCTCAAGTACCATGTTGAATAGATGTGGTAAAAGTGGGCATCTTGCCTTGTCATTGATCTTAGAAGGAAAGTATCTGGTCTTTCATCATTAAGTATGATATTGACTGTGGGTTTTTCATAGATGTCCTTTATCAAGTTGAGGAAATTCCTTTCTAAGTTTGTTGAATGTTTTTGGCATGAAAGGGTGTTGGATTTTGTCAAATGCTTTTATTGCATCAGTTGAGATGATCGTGTGATTTTTTTCCCCCTTCATTCTATTAATATGTACATACATTGATTGCTTTGCTTTTCTTGCGTTGAACCACCCTTACATTCCTGGGATAAATTGTACTTTGTCACAGTTTATACTTCTTTTCCTATATTGCCAGGTTTGGTTTGTTAGTATTTTGTTGATGATTTTTTTTTAAAGATTTTATTTATTTATTTGAGAGAGAGAGAGCATGAGAGAGAGAGAGAGCAAGGGCAGGGAGAGGGACAGAGAGGGAGGGAGATACAGACTCCCAGCTGAGCAGGGAGCCTGATGTGGGGCTTGATCCCATTACTCCAGGATCATGACCTGAGCCAAAGGCAGACTCTTAACCAACTGAGCCACCCAGGCACCCCATGTTAGTCTTTAGTTGATGATTTTTGCATGAGTATTTATAACAGCTATTGATCTGCAGCTTTCTTGTAATATCTTTGTCTTGTTTTGCTATCAGAATCATACCAGCCTCATAGAATGAGTTGCGATGCACCCTCTCCTCTTCTACTTTTTGGAAGAGTTTGTGAAGAATTGGTATTAATTCTTTAAATGTTTGGGAAATTCATCACAGAAGTCATCTATTCCTGCTTTTCTTTGTGGATTGTTTAAAAATATATATGAATATGAATCAAATCTCTTATCTTGTTGTAAGTCTATTCAGATTGTCTATTTCATCTTGAGCTGGCTTTTTTGTTTGTGTCTTTTTAGGAATTTGTCCATTTTGTCTCATTTTTTTGCATATAATTCTATACACTTTGCATACATTTCCCTTGTAACCTATATTCTTTCTGCAAGGTTGGTAGCAATGTCCCCTCTTTCATTTGTAGTTCTAGTAATTTGAATTTTCCTTGTTTTTCCCTCGGCCAATCTAGCTAAGGATTTGTTAATTTTATTAATTTTTTTTCCCAAAGAACCCACTTTTGGTTTCATTGATTTTATTTGTTTTTCTATTTCCTATTTCATTAATTTACAGTCTAATTTTTATAATTTCAGTCTTATGCTGGCTTTAGGTCTTTTTCCAGTATGTTAAGGTGAGAGGTTACATTATTGATTTGAGATCTTTCTCCTTTCTTAATATGGGCATTTTAGAGCTATAAATTTTCCTCTAAGTACTGTTTTAGCTGCAACCCCTAAGTTTTGCTATGTTGTATCTTTATTTTCAATCATCTCAGAATACTTTCTGATTTCCCTTTTGATTGCTTCTTTCCCCATTGTTTATTTATGAGTGTGCTATTTTTCCACATATTTTTAAATTTCCTAGATGTCTTTCATATTTTAATGAATAGAATATGGCAAAATTGAGATGATATCACTGCTGAGATTAGATTTTTTAAAACGGTGACTTACATCTAGTTTGCACACATTCGTCTTGGCTCTTCCTGCTTACTTTGATGAAACAAGCTGCCATGTTATGTGCTGCCCTATATACAGACCCATGTGTCAAGAATTTACAGCAGCCTCTAACCAACAAGCCAGCAAGAAATGAAGACCTTCTATCCAACAATACATAAGACACTGAATTGTAGCCATGTGAGAGAACCTGAGCCAGAGGACCTAGCCAAGACGTGCCCAGATTCTGACTTACAGAAACTGTGAGATAATAAATGTTGTTGTCTTAAGCCATTAAGTTTTGGAATAATTTGTTGCATAGCAATACATAATTATTATGATAAGTTTGGTTCAGAAGGCGGGCCTGGGTCTTTTGGATAGGCTAGCCATTTCTTTCATTTTATTTCCTGTCTCCATGAATTACAAGGCCTAGAAAGGACCCTACCCCATACATTCTCTCTGTGCTCTAGCTTCTCTACTGGAAACTGATTTGCAACTCAGTTTCCAGTAGAGTTTTCTAAGGAACTGACCCTCCTAGATTCAGGACAGGAAGAACCAGTGGCTTCTCCTTAAGTTCAATTCTTCAGCCTCCCATTTAGTACTGGCATGGAAGAGAGGCTGCTATTTCTAAAGCATTTCTTTATTTACCATTTGATTATTGTCTCTGTTGAGTAGATTTGTTTGTTTATAACCTTAAGGGAGGAAGGGAAGTGGAGGATAGACTAGAAACCGTATACCAAATCCTCAACAGAGATAATGAAATCAGAACATTCAGAACCAGTGCTCAGCAAACGTTAATTTTTCTTCCTATCATGTTCCTCTAGCCTACACAGTCTTCCAATCCCTCAAGCTGTGACACAGATGAAAGACTCAAACTGCTTGCACTATAAACTGGAACCATGTTCTAACTGGAGGTAGTAAAGCCCCTAATTTGTCTGCTATTGATGTGCTTATTGATAACCCTTACTGAAAGAGGAATTCAACAAAATTCAACTCAACACACATCTGGGTGATGGCATTATGGTGGGACTGCAAAACAGAGATGAATAGAACACCATCTCTGCCCTCAGAGCTGTCAGTCTGGAATTAGTATCCAGTTGGAGTACGTTTGTCTTTACAGATCATCTAATGATTTGAAGGCCACCAGCTAAGAATCCACTCATTTTTTTTCCCACACCTCCCCCAGGCCAGACTGCTTAGTAAAAATGTCAAGAAATCTGATAGTCTTTCCATTTTAACTTCAGGCCTGGTGATGGGTCCCTTCTGGGGCCATCCAGCTGGGTATCCTCTGGGCTACCACACGTGGAGCAGAGGCCTGCCTTAAAGGAACTCTGGGGAAGCCCTCTACTAGCTAACATGGCAACTTTGTGCAAATTAGAAAAACAGTCCTGAGCCTCAAGTCACTTCATAGCCATTAGTCACAAAATATTCACAATAACGATACAAGTCTACGATGTTCTGTGAGGCGAATGGTTCCCTGCAGTTGTGTTATACACACTTGCACAAATCTAAGTGGCGTTCAACTGGTACAACTGCTGGGAGCAGTAATGCTATGGGGAAATGATCTGCTTGGTCTGTGATACTGGAATCCGGGGATGCTGGGGAGAGATGGGGAGCATGAGCATAGGAGGAGGACCACACGGACGGCTTCTTCCCAGGCCTCCCCACCACGTGAACACACCATGCTAACATTAACACGTGGGTTTGCTAGCCCACAGGTGCCAGCCACGTGACCGCAGGATTTCCAAAGTCTCCCGATTAATTCTGGTCTCAGGTAGGTCCCAGACCAAGTTGGCTGGTGCCTCCTCATTGAGCTCTCCGGCCCACAAACCACCTGAGGGCAGTGTCTCACCACAGCAGCTGCGACTGGGTCAGCTCTCTAAGAGCAATGCCTCCCCTCTGCCTAAGGCTGTGGGCAAAGGGCAGCAAAGCCCTTCAGATGCCAACATTGCTATCTGTGTTCTCCTCCCTCTCTGTCCAGGCACGGCAAGAGTCACACTGCATCCCAGCTGGAAATCCCAACCCAGATCTTCCCTGGCTCTGGCTCCTAGCCCTTCAACAGCAATGCTAGTGGCCCAAACTTCATGCTTTCCTTCAAAAGAACAACACCTCAAAGTCTTCCCTCCTCTAATCATCCTCCCACCCCGTAGACTTATACTTCCAACTTCTTCTCCACAGACTAACCATCCTCCAAACATATCAGTTGGTGCAATAAGATATTGAGGGCATCACTGACTCACCAGTTTGTTAGATACAACCAGATCTTGAATACCTGTCATAGAAGGTCAGAGACACTCAGAAAATCCTATTACAGTCATTCTGGAGAGTGGACCTTTACTTCAAGGCAGGGCTCTCCAAACTTTTTGAGTTCGAATGGCGCTTCCCCCCACCCCAGCCATATTATTACTGCCGCAAGAGGTAGATATGGGTGAAGAAGTTTAAAATCTTTTAGCAAGTTGTTTTATGTGACTGTGTCTGTGTGATATGTTGAACCACATAAACCTTAGTGCAAGATTACAGGATTACAATGGAAGCCCCTGCCAGCTTCACTCTTTTCCCTTCTGGAAATCCCAGCACACTTTGGGGTCCAGGTGGGGAATGGATCACGGCAGGATGGCTGAGACAGGAACCAGCTTCCAGAGCAACCGGATGGAATTTTGGAATACGCCCTGAAGGAGTTTCTGTGCCGGACACAGAGGCTGTGGTAGGGGACCAGCTTCCAACCAGAAGAAAACTCAAAGTTCAGTGTTCAGGTAGGCAAATAACTATGTTTGGACAAATAACCATGACAGTCAGAGGCTTGACTGCAAATTTCCTGGGTTTTTGCCCAGTCTTCCAAACACATTCAAACCTTCCTTGAACTTTTCAAGGAGGCATTTGCTTCTATTCTCATAATGAATCAACCCAATTAAAAAATTAATGGATGTTAACAAAATTAATGAATGAGCCTGCAGGGACAGAGCGGGGAGGATGGAAGGAAAGAAAACTGAATAGGGGTGGGGAGGCCATGGCTACGGGCTTTGTCATTAACTATTTGGGGGATGCAGTGCAAGTTAGGTTCTCTATGTCTCAATGATCTCACTACTAAAATAAGGGTTAAATCAGCCATTCTGAAGACAACTTCCCATGCCAACATTCTCTAACCATATTCTCTCCTTCTCCCTCTTCTCTTCCTCCTCCATTTCTCGCCCTCTTTCCCCTTGCTGTCTCCTTTCACTCTTCTCTTTCTCTTATGTCTGTTGTTTTTATTCCCAGACCTTTACACAGGCTCTTTTATTTTCATCACCAGGCGATTTGTGCCAACGAGTGTGATACAAATAAAGTTAGACAGGATTTTGGTTCTGACTGAATAAGAATTGCTCCACTTGAATTTAAAAAAAAAACAACCCAGTCCCTCTCAACTGATTCTATTCAAAATTTCTTGGCTTCTGAATTTAAAGAACAAGTTGTTCTTGTGGGAAGTTAATTATAAAATGTCCAACCCACCCCCTTCCCCATGAGTGACCAACACACAAAATGAATCCCCAGAAAAGTGTGCAAACTCGGAACAGTCTTCCAAAGCGCGGACTTCACCCTCATCTACTAGATCAGTGAACCCGAGTTCCAAAATTTAAAAAGTCTACAAAGCCAAGTCTATCTAATGACATGAGTTGAGGATTCTGGGCAACTTTTAGTATTTTCTGGCACATACACAGTAGGTTTTGACCACTGCTGTCCAAACAGACTGGAACCAGCGACTCAGGCTTTCTAAATGGTCTCTCTTGCTTATAGAAACAACTGGCAGTGTTGGGGTGGTGAAAGCAGGAGGAATAAGAAAAGCCACAAAAATATGAAACATCTTGAACTTCCAAGTATGAGTTAGTGGGAGAATAGTGGGAGAACACCCCTTAAACAACAGGTCCCCATACCCTGCTCCCCCCCAGCCTCTGGCAACCACCGTTCTACTTTCTATCTCTATGAATTCGACTACTCCATGTATCTCATGTAAGTGGAATCATATAATATTCATCCTTTTGTGTCTGGCTCATTTTACTTAACATAATGCCTTCAAGGTTCATCTGTGTTGTAGTTGTGTCAGAAATGCCTTTTTTTTTTTTTTTTTTGAAATTCAGATTGATTGCGGTACAATTTGTATATAGTAACATTCACTCTTTTGAGGTATACAGTTCCATGGGTTTGACAAATAGCCTCAGTTCTGGAACTGCCACCATAAATCAAGATAGAGAACATTTCCATTACCTCAGAAAGTCCCACTGTGTTCAAATGGCAAACAGACACATGAAAAGAGGCTCAATATCACTATCATCAGGAAAACGCCGATCAAACCAAGAGGAGCTACCATTAGGATGGCTATTATCAAAAAGAATTTCATTTTTTAAGGACGAATAATATTCCATTGTCTGTATATACTATTTGTAATTTTTAAAAAAGATTTTACCTATTTATTTGAGCGAGAGAGAGAACGAGCAGGGAGGGGAGGGGCAGAGGGAGAGGGAGAAGCAGACTCCCCGCTGAGCAGGGAGCCCGATGTGGGGCTCGATCCCAGGATCCTGAGATCATGACCTGAGCCGAAGGCAGACGCTTAACTGACTGAGCCACCCAGGTGCCCCTCCTATTGGTAATTTTTAAGAGTTTGGAGAGAACACTGGAAATGCCAAAAGGCTGCAAGTGGACTGATGTTGTCCAGGCTTCAAAGAGGAGAGCATATTAGTTTCTGTGGCACAGCAAGCAACCTCAAAATCTCAGTGGCTCGCAACAACATTTATTTTTGTCACTCCTGGATGTGCAGGTCAGCTGGGATAGCTCTGCTTCAGGCTGTGGGTCTGGTTCAAGCTCCATGTGTCTTTCATTCTCTTTGGACCAGCAATTCCTGGGATAGGTGATTTTCATGGTGAATGGCAGGAGCACCTAAGGAGTGAATGGACATTTAATGCCTCTTACGGCCAGGGCCTGCCCAATCCACAGTCCCTTCTGCTTGTCTTCCTAGACCTACAACATGGCCACGCCCAACATCAATAACTCCAGGAGCAGAATCCTCCCACTGCTAGCTCCGGTGGGACTTGGGCAACATCACACAGCAAAAGACAAGGATGTATTATGCTCATACAGGTGAGTGAAGAATTAGTAGCAGGAACCCAATCCACCACAGAGTTGATTATGGAAAATATAGAGAGTAATCTTGATGTGGATCTCCAGTAAATTCCAGAAGGGATTATTAAATGGATGGTTCACAAGGACGGTGCTTAGAAAAGAAAGTGATGTCTACGAGGAACCAGCACAACTTCATTAAGAATAAGTCAGGTCACGGTGCCTGGGTGGCTCAGTCGTTAAGCGTCTGCCTTCGGCTCCGGTCATGATTCTGGATCAAGCCCTGCATGGGGCTCTGCGCTCATCAGGGAGCCTGCTTCTCCCTCTCCCACTCCCCCTGCTTGTGTTCCCTCTGTCTCTTTCTCTGTCAAATAAATAAATTCTTAAAAATCTTTAAAAAAAGTAACAGTTTAAAAAAAAAAAAAGAATAAGTCAGGTCAGAGATGCCTGGGTGATTCAGTCAGTTAAGCGTCTGCCTTCAGCTCAGGTCATGATCCCGGGGTCCTGGAATCAAGCCCTGCATGGGGCTCTGCCCTTGGTAGGGAATCTGCTTCCCCCTCTGCCCTCCCCACACACACACTTACACTCTCTCTCTCTCAAATAAATAAATAAAAGCTGTGAAAAAAAAAAAAGAAAGAATAAGTCAGGTCAATCTGATTACAGATCTATTTTCTTGGATTTGCTTTATTAACTAAACAAGGGAATATGGCAGTTATACTTTATTTGATTTTAGAACGGCACTTAAATTTTTTACATGTTACTCTTGAAGACAAAATGGAGAAATACAGATCATATGACAGTATGGTTAGATAAAGGTACAGATGTGTATTTATACAACTACTCTCAAATACTTTTTGATTTAAGTCATGTGTCATTTTGGAAGGGAATTTCTTGCAGCATGTTACAGACCTAAAGTTTTGTCCTGACTGCCATTTTATATCAGTGATTTGCATGAGGATAGAGATGTGAGTGAAGCAAGCACAGACTGGAATTACAAATAAAAACCAAACGCTTGAAATTTAACAGAAATAAATGCCAACGATTCTACTTAGACATTTTAAAAAGCACCAAGCAAACAAAAATCAAATACAGGAGGAAGAACCCCATGAGAATGACATGAGTGAATGAAGAAGAGTTTAAAACTCTACTGGAGATCATAAAGAAGGACTTGATCAAAAGGAAAAGGTAAATCGTGCACAGGAAGACTCAAGTATTATAAAGATGTCAATATTCTCTCAATTGATATATATTTTATTTTTTTATTTTTATTTTTAAAAGATTTTATTTATGTATTTGATAGAGAGAGCGAGAGAGCACAAGCAGGGGGAACAGTAGAGGGAGAGGGAGAAGCAGGCTCCCCGCCAAGCAGGGAGCCCGATGTGGGGCTCGATCCTAGGACCCTGGGATCATGACCTGAGCTGAAGGCAGACGCTTAACCATCTGAGCCACCCAGGCGCCCCATCAATTGATATATATTTTAATAAATGAGTTTAACTCATTCATATTTGGGGGAACTACTGATATATTTCGAATTCTTTCTCCTGGCTCTTTTAATTAGGAAGGAGGATATGGGGGTTCCCAGGGTACTGGCAATGTTCTATTTGTGGGCTTGAATGGTGAGATGTAAAGGAAAAACTCCCCTGCATTTCTCCTTTACCCTCATACAACTACCACACTTCACTGTACTTTTGACACCAGATAGGTAGAGTGTGCACACATCAAGCAATTCTCCAACACTAGCTGGGTGAACTACAATTTAAATCAGTTCTGATACTATTGGAGATAACATACCATCAGATCCTGCAGGTTAGAGCTCAGTCCCACAAGATTGCCCCCCCCTTCAGATGCCAATCACAAGTCCCAGATACCTCTGTACCTCTGTACAACCGACTATAAATCTAGGTTCCCAAGATTCCCTTCTTGGGTTTGGTACCACTCAGAAAATTCCAAGGGATTTAGGAGCTCTGTGTCAGGAACTAGGATCAAAGACCAAATATTAGAACATAAGATGCTCCCAGTGCTCATATCACTTAGGAAATTATAAGAATTTTAGGAGGTCTGTGCCAGGATCTAGGGGCAGAGACCAATATATATATTTTCTATTATTCTACACATTGCATTATAATAATGCATTATGTTTTACATTTGTTTTATGCTTTTCCAATCACAACTTCCTTTCTCTCCCCAGATGCAGCCACCATCCAAGCTTTTATAGTAATCAATTCCTAGCACTTAGTTTGTATATCTGAACAAAATTTAATTCTGCCTATTTTTGAACTTTAGGGATAAAACGGTATACACTCTTTTATGTCTGCTTGCTCAAAATTGTTTTTAAGATTCATCCATGCTGTAGTTCACCTTTATTAGTCTTGAGCATTCCATTGTTCAAATATAATGCAGTGTATTTTCTGTTTTGCTGTTGGTTACTTTGGCGAATATTAACACTGCTACTATGAACCTTCTTGTGTATGTGACTTTGCGTAAATGTGCTTGAGTTTCTCCTGCACATATACCCAGGAATCACAGTCCTCAGACTCAGGGTATCAGAATCTTCAACTTTAGTAGATAATACCAAACTCTTTTACAAAGTGGTTGTAATACCACCCAGAAAGGTGTTTGAGCATTCTTGTTCCTTCACATCATTTCTGACTCTTGGTGTTGTCGGACTTGTAAATGTTATAGGTAGAGTTATCTTTACAGTTGTCACATATATACTAAAGTTTATATTATTTTTTAAAACTTTCAAATTAATCAGTATATATTTTCCCCTGGGTCAGTGCAAGAACATTAACATATTTTTACTTTCTACCACTCCCCTGCTGCCTCAGCAACCTTACACATGCCCTCCCATGTTGTTATCAGCTAGGATTTTAGACAACTATTTTGTAAATAATATTTTCACAAGTGATACTTATTATATATTTTACTTTTGTATCATTGCTTCTCCCATCCCTTTACTTCTTTCTGGGCCCCTTTTCCTTCTTAACAGAGAACAATCAATCTTTGGTAGTTCTTTCAGGGAGGGTCTGTGGATGGTAAACTTTTTGAGTCTTGATGTCTTCATTTCATGAAAATAATACATAATAATATTAGGTGCCATCTCATATCACAGAAAAAAAATGGATTATTTAACCACTGATGATTCAAAATGAGATCCCTACTCCACACCTTAGAGTTAAATAATTTCCAAATGGACCCAGGATTGAAGTGCGCAGAAGGATGAGAGCGGGTTGGCTTTCCCTGAACCAGCTATGGCACAGTGGCCCCAATGACCGTCCGGAAGAGGGACCTCCAATACGTAATTTAAAATCATTTGTGTTTCTACAACATAAATACCTTTGCTTTCCCCAGACACTGCTATATGAACAAAGGCCTTTATGATCAGACTATGTTTATATCTTGTTATTTTCTTGGTAGAACAACGGGTGAAGGAAAGCAAAGAGACAGGTTAAGTTTCCCTCTCAGGTGGATCCAGTATGGAATAGTGTGAAGTTCATAAACTCAAGTAATTCATCAGAAGAAAGGAATTAGAACCAGAGGTGACCATGAAAACACAGGCCTCTGGGAATTTGCAAAAATTTGGAGAGAGAGCTTAGGCTTTCTTTTTTTTCTTCTTCTTCTTCTTTTTCTTTCTCTCTCTCTCTCTTTTTTTTTTTTTTTGAGCTTAGACTTTCTGCACGTCAGGAGTAGGTTTGAGAAAGCCTTCTCTACCTCTTAAGAGGCTGGGCTACCTTGGCTGCTAATGAATCACATGGCCCTGTTGTTCATGCTTGTCCTAAAGCGACATTGCCCCAACTTCAAGGCAGTCATCTCTAGTTTCTAGTGTTGAAAGGTAAATTTCCTTCATCGGTCCCCTTCAATCTGTGCCCTTTGAGCCTAAGTAGTTATAATCCTTCCAGTCTATCTTCATATGACAGTCGCTCTATCTCAAGCATTTTTGTTGAAGTTCTCTGATTGATTACTATTTTGACTTATTTCTTGTGGAAGCCTGTGTTTAAGGCAAATACTACCCAAGTGCAGTGCTTCTACCCATTACCACTGGCATCAAGAGTCAAGTGTGCCTTGGGTTTGGCCGTCTTAGCAATGCAAGTCACTCCAGTCCGGGAGTGTGACGTTCCACGTTTGGGTCTCAGCTCTGCCACTTCACTTGAGCCCTCCGTCTCCTTATCTGCAACGTAGGACTGGGAACTTCACTGCTCACCTGATGAGACCATTGAGAAGATTAAAAGAGAGAATTTATATCAATGATCTTATTCAGAGTACAGCCTTATGCCAGTAAGTCTTAGTAATTGGCCTGAGGATACCTAGACAATAAAGATAAAGACAAGCTGGGGCACCTGGCTGGATTGTTCCAAAGAGCATGTGACTCTTGATCTCAGGGTTGTGTGTTCGAGTCCCACGTTGGGTGTAGAGATTACTGAAAAAAATAAATAAATAAACTTAAAAAAAAGATAAAGAAATGCACTTCTTTTGTGAAGGACTATTTGATTTAGCACTGTACCTGAGAAAAGAATTACTGAACCTTGAATGTTCTTTATTTCTCAATGGGTGATCTGGCAACTGTCCAAACACAAAATGGGGAACCCCTTTAAGCCTTTCTAGTTGTCAGTTTTCCTTCAAACATTCAAACAGGCCAACAACCCAAGTAGCTTCCAGTTGCTCTCCTCTGAGCAAAGGGCACCGAGAACTTCAGCAGTTACTGCCCTGAGGCTCTTGACATTACAGAGACTTCCTCTGTAAGCCAAGAAACAGATGTTTAGAGAGAGCCAAGCTCATTAAATAGCCTCCGGGCTGCAGTGCTTCAGCTCAGTGAGAGAAACACCTGACCCAGCGGTGTCTTCCAGGTCTCCTGCTGGTTCACACCACTAACCTTACATTCTCTGCTGTCATCACTCTGGTTGAATTCTTGTTCGGGAAAGCAAGATTGAAGAACCTCCAGGGCTCCATGATGCACGTGGTTTTCAGACTTAGGGAACTGGGGTGATCCTCTTATGGTAGGATGGAATCAAATCACTATTCTGACCCAGGAAAAAAGCAAAGTAATTAGGGCAGTGAAAATACTCTGTATGAGATGATCACGATGTTACCGATCTATCATAGGCGCTAACTCAGGAAAGGAACGGGGGAGCCCTGGCACCCTGTTGGGTCCCGGGGGATCCAGGGAGGGGGCTGGACAAATGCAGAGCACAGCTCCTGGCTGGTTGGTCAACACTGCTGCCAAACAAACTCAGATAAACTTGTGGCAAGAGAAACCAGTAACTAAAGACAGCAGAGTTTGGAAAAGAGAAAAGGAGAAATTTACTTTGGGTGCTGGTGGCTGGTGGAGGTAACAGGCTCAAGCCTTAACATCCGACCTCTCTACAGGCAAGATGGACACCTAGAGTTGTAGAAGGAATGGTTCAAGGGGTTCCATGCAAGAAAGCAAGCAGAGAGCACATGGTCAGAGGTGAGGGTTGGTATGTGTTTAGCACGTAATCGTGGGCAGGGAAGGGGATAGGTGGAATGTGGTCTTCTAGGCATTCGGTAGCTATCAGGGCTTTTCTATTCTGGCGGTTGGAATGTTCCAATCATTGTCAATGCCTGCCGAAAGTGTGATAAAAAATAAGAACAATGGGGGCACCTGGGTGGCTCAGTCGGTTAAGCGACTGCCTTCGGCTCAGGTCATGATCCTGGAGTCCCAGGATCGAGTCCCTCATCCGGCTCCCTGCTCAGCAGGGAGTCTGCTTCTCCCTCTGACCCTCCCCCCTCTCGTGTGCTCTCTCTCTCATTCTCTTTCTCTCAAATAAATAAATAAATAAAATCTTAAAAAAAAATAAGAACAGTGGGTTTCAGTTAGAGCACGAGTTAAGTGGTCCTGTCCATTTTTGGTTTTAACTGTTGGGGTCTAGAGTTGAGCAAGGGGGCTCACTGACAATGCTGGATACATGTCATTATATATTTGTCCAAACCCATAGGATGAGTGGACCCTAAGGTAAACCATGGGCTTTGGGTGATTATGATGAGTCAAGGTGGGTTTATCAGTTGTAACAAATGTACTACTCTGGGGGGCGGGGCTATTTGTAGTAGGGGGGCCTATGCACGTGTAGGATAGGGGCTATATGGGAATTTTCTCTATCTTGCTTTCAATTTTGCCGTGAACCTAAAACTGCTCCAAAAAAATAAGGTCTTTACAAAGAAAGCCCAACAAAACTATGATAATCTCAACATACTCTGTGCTGGTTTGAATATACCAAGGGGAGTGACGGCTGCCCCCTATTGGAGCCAACGGAAGAGAGGAGTCAAAATGAAGGTAACTGGGGTGCCTTCCCTCAGGACAGGAGGCAGACAAATCTAACCTGCGAATCTTAAGAATGAAATGCTAAGGAGATAGTCTCGAGTTCAGTCAGTCCCCCGGCAGGTGTCTCTCAGGCTACAGCATCCCAGTGAGGGCTTCCAAGCTTCCCAAACAACTTAGTGCAACAGAGCAGACTCGGAGGGTCTTTTAGAACAGTGGTTCTCAGACTCCAAGGTGCATCAGAATCACTGGGAAGGTTTCACAGATTGTGGCTGCACCCCGCCCCGCCACTCCAGTGTTTCTGATGCTGGAGGTCTGGGGTGGAGCCCCGGACTGGGCATTTCCAATGCGTTCCCAGGGGATGCTGATGCTGCTCGTCCGGGAACCACGCTGGAGAACCACTGGTGTACTTGATGCAGTCTTGCCTCTTCTACAGGAGTTCCCCAATTAAACAAGGGAAAAAAAATCCTTGTGTTGGATAATAATGTATTTTAATCATATAAAATCTTTTCCTGTACATTATTTAAAAAGACAGTGTTTTTAGGGGCAAAACCAGTCTAAATAAGTTTGCTGCGCCGAGAACAGTGACACTGGGCTAGAGCGATGAATGACATGATTATGAGACAAATTTAGCTAGGAAAGGAAAGAGGGGATAAGGAACAATAATTAGTTTCGGAATGGGAAATCATGTGAACAATTTAAAAATGCACTGCAGTCAAAATGTTCCGTGACTATTTCATACCTTTTATTTTTTTCCTCTAGACTTAGCTATCCAATTACGTGACTAATTGCAGCTGAATGAGAGGTCTTGTTGAGATTATTAAGGCCAAGATGTGAAGTTTTGAGGCCTTTGTTCAATCACTTTTGTGGGAACTCGGCGCCCTATTTCTACTCACCAGAGCTGGAGGCTCCAATCCCATTTCCCTGCTCCCCATTCCTCCTCCCTGCTCCTCACCATGGCCTTCTGTGCTGCCCCCTGAACAATGACCGCATTGTCACACCTCTCTTGGCTACTGAAGGAAGCCACCAAATGCAAGTTTTCAAACCTCCCCTTCTAATCTCTGTCCTCCCTCAGCTAGCCCCGCTGAAGCCCTGAGCTCCCAGGCTGAACACTCATGTCCATGTGGCAGCATCTCACCTCGTGCTCTGCATGTAGTAACGCACATATGCAGCGATTTCTTGGCACCAAATGGTATGGCTCAGTTTTAAAATCACTAGGAAACGCTAGAAAAAAATCAAATTACATCTCCAAACAGAGGGTCTGATAGACACACTCCCATAGAAAGAACAGTCTTTTCTGGGAGACTCAGGCAGCCATGGTGTCATTCCATGGATGAAGCTGGATTGGAAAATATCCAGAGCAATAAATAAAGAACAAAGAGGGGAAAGCCAGCAGCTAAGGTGGAGAGTAGCCCCGCTCAAAGCTTATGCATCCCCAGGAGCCCATTCCGGCCTCCCTGAAGGCAGAGGCAAGTGGTCCCATGAAGTCGGGAAATAAAAACAAAGGTAAATGGGTTCCCTAAATGTAACTGCAGCCCAGCAGCCCGCCCAGGTAACAAGAATGGCACCTTACCTCCATGGAAAGTGCAGTAAAAGCAGATTTCAGATTTTAGCTCGAAATTAGAATGAACTCCTTCAGGGATACCAGTGTGGCAGGCAATTTAATACGGGGTTCTGGTTTCCTTTCTACCTCTCAAATACCATGCCTGTGACTCCCTGCAGGGGGCCCAGTGGAGATCAGAAATAAAGAATTGTAATATACTCCTAAGAAATGAAACCATAATGAGAAGCAGCGTTGGTGTGCAGGATTACAGCAGTGAAATGCTGGGCCCCCAGACTCTCTTGCTGCTGTGTCTCAGAGCCTTCATGGAGCCGGCACATCCGTTCTCAGGGAGGGGCTGGGCCAAGGCATGCTATTCAGAAGGCCACTATTAATTGTTGGTCACACTGATCTGCAACAACGAACTGCTTTGGAGCTGAGAGGCTAAGCAACATGGTAGTGAGACACTTTCACCTCTTCCTGAGGTAAGAGGCTGGGGAAATTGAATATCTTACCCAAGATCCAGCAGCCTTAAGTGGCAGAGCTCAGACCTGAACCAAGGTCTTCTGTCTTCCCATCCCATCTGTGGTCCACACCAGACCACTGTCATGTAGCAAAGAGAATTTTGATACAGAGAAAAAAAAGAGGCAAGAGAAAGGAGTTGATCCTTGGGTTCATAGTTAATGAAGAGGATCAGAACCAAGTCCTTCCAAGAGCAAATGGGCTGAAGATACTGGGGACAGAGCAGGTGAATGAGAGAGCACAAGAAGGAGGAAGCAGAACAGAAGAGAAGGCACAGAGGGTAGGAGGGCAAGGGGGAGAAACGATGAAGATGATGAGTAAAAATAATAGCAAATGTGTATCTGTTTGCTTTGTGACAGATACATTTACCTTTCATAATCCTGGGAGGTAGGTGGTCAATTATTGTCATCATTTCACAAATGAGGAAATCAAAACACAGGGAAGGCTTGTCTTAGGTCACATGGCTTGGTCACACTGCCAGTAACTAGTAGAGCTTGGATTTGAATCTATGGAGCTTGGTTCCATTCTCTATACATTTAACCTCTAGGCTACTCCAGCTCTCCCAATGAGTAAGTCAGCTCCAAGAATACCACAGATGTGGAAGGAACACTCAGGTGTATGAGATCCAGGTAAAGACAGTCCAGGTGGAGCTGAACGTAAAAGAATAACAGTAGAGGACGAGTTCAGTTAGTGGAAGAGCAGAATGATGCCTCCTCTTAACCAAGGCTTGGAGCAAGTGTGTCAGAATGGAAGGAGCGTGAATTTGGACCCTGCTCGGCCTCACATGAGCTGGGTCATCTTGGACAAATCACATAACATCTTTAGTTCTTCATCCAAGTAATAGAATCTGTAGTACCTCTTGATGAGGAATCCAATAGGATCCTTATAATCCTGGGCAAGTAGTAATTAAATGATATTGCCCTGTTGCTTCCCCTAAGGATATTTAACGGTGCTTCACAGAAAGCATCACAGAATTAAGTAATTAGGGATCAGGTTTTAGATCCCTCTCCAACCCAGAAAATTATTCTTCTCCCCAAGAGAGATTAAAAACACTCATTCTGTTGTTGCCACATACAGAAAAATGCTGGCCCTGCAAAGAGGTAACAGCTAGCAAAGAACCTGGGAACACAAATTATCCAGATTAGACAATCAGAGAGACACTACTTTATTATAGGCAGCCAGCTTCTCCCAGAAGGTATTGGTGGGAACAGTTTTTATAGAAACCACCTGGGAAGAGCTGAACTTAAAGGGAAGTTTACTCACATGTTTTGGTGGGAAACTTACTATTGAGGGCTCAACCTAAAGCATGAAATAGGCATCTCAATATAGCAGTTGAGTAGATACACATAGTGTCAGACATGGCAGAGAGCCCCAGACTGGACCCAACAGGACATGGTCTTGGCTACACTGATCAAGGCTTATCAACAGTCCTTGGGAGAAAGACCTGGAGAGTGGTATAGAACCCATGGTTCCCTTCACAGTCGCCTTGACGTAGCCATCTCAAAATCTATCTATCAATCTATCCATACATATATGCTCTTCAAAGAGTATGATGTTCAGTCCTCAAGTTCAAGAAACCAGCCAGGAATGTTGTTTGTAGCTGTCTGGACTTGGTGAACCCTATTACAGTCACAGTTCTGTGCCTAGAATGGATAAAACAGACAAATGGCACCCCTTAAAAATCCTACATTGGTAAGATTTATTTACTTAATGTCATTAAATAGCATCAAAATATTATATGCAAAATTCTTATAATAGTGTTTTGTCCAGAATAGGTGCTTTCTACAAGTAAATCAGACAGCATTATTTCTTAAGTACCCCAAGTCGATAGATGCTGTATCTGACTGGCCAGAGATTACAAAGGGAAACTGGATAGACTAACCATAGCTGATCACACATCTTCATAGTTATCAATGGCTTTTTTTTTTTTTAAAGATTTTATTTATTTATTTGACAGAGAAAGACACAGCGAGAGAGGGAACACAAACGGGGAGTGGGAGAGGGAGAAGCAGACTCCCTGCCGAGCAGGGAGCCCGATGCGGGACTCGATCCCGGGACTCCAGGATCATGACCTGAGCCGAAGGCAGTCGCCTAACCAACTGAGCCACCCAGGCGCCCTATCAATGGCTTTCTGACCAACGGTCAGAAAGGTAGAGCCCAGTGAAATCCATCAAGGAGGACATTGTGTCAAGGAACTGCTGTCAGAAGGCTATGAACTGATGGAAAAGGAAGGATTCAGGTTAAGAGAATGGGATGTGTATATGTTCAGGATACGTATCCTGAATTCTGGCAAAGGCAGGAGGGAGAATAAAACACTACTGTCGTGTGAGCTAGATAAGAAAGGGATGGCATTGGAGAAGTTGTTAGAACCGTGGTTGGAGAATGTGGTCAGGGGTGGTCAGGTGATATACTGAGAAGAGGCTTTCAGCAGGATCAGGAATAATCCGTGCCTTAAGAGGAATAGGAAGAAGAAAAAAAAAAAAAAAAAGAGGAATAGGAAGATGGGCTTCCTGCGAAGGCTGTGATATGCAGGAGAACAACAAACATTTCCTTGGGAGAAAAGTGGACGAGTCAGAGGAGGAGCAGAGCAAGGACTTCCAGAAGACTCTGCAGTAGGATAAGAGCAGTCTCTTTCCCCTCCAGCTCAACCGCTCACTGTTAGGGTCAGAGCTCCTGACTTAAGGGAAGGCCTTGGAAGCTGACACTATTTCTACTTCTTGACCACCACCCTCCCCCAAACCTCCACACAGCCCACCCATCCCCCTGCAATGGGAGCAATGATTTACACATAATAGATTCATTTAAATGGTTAACAGTTGTTAAATATTAACAGCTGGTGAATTAAACATAGACACAGGGAACTCTTCTTCGTTAAGACAATCTGGTTTTACACTATTGATTTTAGGTGCACATACATGCTGTACAGTCTCACATGTAGCAGGCTGAACTTGGAAGTGGCCTCTTGGATTCTGGGCTCAGCTGTGACACTGAGAAGCTAGGGAGCCCTCGCCTCTCTCAGGTTACTTGATCCCCCCCGCCGCTGAACTGGAGACACCTGCTTGGCTTATCTCATAGGATCAAGTGTGATGGGTGAAAGTGCTTTTAAACTCCAGGGAATGTTGTGGATACAATGGGCTTCTTTAGATGGGACCTCCCTCCATTGTTCCCCTGGGTGTGAATTTTGGCTGTTGAACTTTGATCCAGCCCCTGGAAGACAAACACAGAAGATGGAGATACCCTGCCCTGTCCTTGAGAAAAGGCATCAGCTCACTTTAAAGCCCTTCAGGGAAACATTTAGCTTGCATGTGAACCGAGGTCAGGTCGTAGGTCCCTGCTACCCAATGATAAAATGAATAGACTCGCATCAAAGCGGGAGAAGAGGTCATGCAACATTGAGCTCATCATCCAACAGTAGCACTTGCTATGAGGATCCTTTCAGAATGGGGCAAATTATTAGCTCTTAAGAAGTTTAAAGTGCCATTCCAGTTAAACCGCATCTTTCTTGTGTTAGAAGTGTGCTGCTGATTTTTCAGACTAAAGTACGGGACCTCATATGTAGCACTGTCTAATTTTATTAAATTTTGTCCTTTGGGAAATATATGCAAATATGGGCTTGTTACAAGGACAACTAGATCCTAATGGTGAAAGTTTGGGACAGGAGCAGGCTGAAGCAGGAACCACGAGGGATGTCTCCAGAACTCTTATCTCCAGGTGGTGACAGTACAGATGTTTTTGAATGGATGCTCTTAGGTGTCCAGAGTGTCCAATACTTTGTAGAATCCCAGACGTACCACCTGGTGTGTAATCCTGTTTTCCAGTCCAGAACCCCTACTAAGGAAGGAAATGAGGCTAGGGTTTCCGTGCAGGTCCCAGGATCACCTCTTCCTTTATACTCAATGCCCACAAGCCATGACTTTCACCATCTGAGTTGACATCAAACTCAGCCTCTTTCTAGTCTCGGCTCATCTCTCCTCTGAGCTCCTGAAGTTATGATCTGGGCTCATCCGTTTTACTCATGAGCCCTTTTCTTCCCCCCCGGTGAGGCTTACCTCGGCTGGGAGGCTCGAGGCACTCAGACCAGCTCATCTTTTTTCAGACTTGTTCTTCACTCAACTCTGACCACCCAGCCCCACCCATGCTTGTTCTGCCCTTTGCAGTCCAAGGCTTGTTCTCCTCGATAGAGAAAACTGAAGCCCATGAGGAAGGAGCTAGGAGTCCCTTTGCTCCATGTCATTGCCAGCACATCATTTTCAGTTTCAGACAGTTCATGGAAATCATTCTGCACTGTTCCGCCTGATACCTGTGTTCCGCAAGAAATACAGAATTCTGCCAGACTCTCAGAAACCCCGTGAGCCCGAGGAAGGCTGTCTTCAGCTGTCCCTCCGTCTCCTGTATCAGCTTCCACTTCTCCCCACGGGTGTCACTTCTTCTGGTGTCATGTCTCTGCAGGTTTTCTATCCCACTTTTGGGGATCCTGCCTGACACACACTGAAGCTAAAATAACAGAAGGGTTTTTGGCAATAGAATGAGAGTCAGCGTAGGAAACATGCATTCTCTTCAGCGTCATAATGTCCAGGAAGTAAGATGGCAGGGGGTTACCATCAGCAGGATGAAAGATATGATCATATATACCCATACCTCTCCCTGAGGTTAGAACGTGATGAGGGTCCATCACCTCTCCCTTCCCCTCCTCCCCTCTTGCTCCTAGCAGTGAGATTGGATGAAATGAGTGATTGACAGCTGACACTAGCAGCCTACCACTAGAAGACACGGGCTCCAGGGTGGACTGGGATGGATGGGGACTGTGGGAGGAACAAAGGAACTAAAAATAGCTCAGAGGCTATAGGAAAGGAGGTAAGAGAGAAACAGGACTCCAGGACCAGATGTTTCTCTGCCTTCTGCAAGGGGGTGGCCATTTGGGGCACCTGAGAGTCTGGAGAAAAGACCCTGAATTGATTGAACAGTCTGGGCGGTCAAGTGGAACAGATTGGATAATTCACTCCCTAAATCCCACAATCCTGGGAATGTTGTGTGTTGTCACAGGACACTGAAATGAGGAGTAGATATGCCCAACTGGTTCAGAATAGGGCTCCTTGGCAATGGGTGCACCATCCCAACTTCCACCACCCCACACCAATTAAAGACTTTAAATAAGGGAGTGAAATAATTAGATTTTCATTTTCATTTTATTTTTATTATTAAGGATTTTATCTATTCATTTGAGAGAGAGAGAGAAAGAGAGAGCAAGGGAGGGGCGGAGGGAGAGAGGGTTAAGCAGACTCCCTGCAGAATGCAGAGCCTAATGCAGGGCTTGAACCCACGACCCCAAGATCATGACCTGAGCAGAAACCAAGAGTAGGATGCTCAACTGACTAAGCAACCCAGGCGCCCCTAGATTTGCATTTTAAAAATGTGCACTTTTAGTGTGGCCAATAGACTGAAAGGGGTCAAGAGAGCCTCAGGAGAGACCAGCTGGAGTCTGTTGCAACACTACAGATCAGGAATGGGGGTCGCGGCAGTGGTGATGAAGAGAAGTAAGTAGACTTGAAAGCCAGATAGGAGGTTAACACTTTGGACACAGGGATTAATTGGATAAGGTGTAAGGGAGCTGTCCAAAATGGCATGAGGAGATGCCCTTTGCAGATGCAGGATGATGGAGGGGTACAAGAAATCGGGGGTGTGTTTTGGGAATATTGCATTCGGGAGATTGTGGAAACAACCAAGTACTTCATGTAACAACCTGAACCTACTGTCAGGAACCACGGTGAGTGCCACCTGGAAATAGCCCTCCACTTACAGACCAGCTTATACAGTGATCCTGGCAGACCTGGAATTCCTGAGGTGTGTGTCAAAAAGCAAAAGAGGAATTTCTGGGAAGGTTGGCAAATGAGTTCATCAAACCATATCAAAGCGAAGCCCTGGCGTACTGCTTAAAAATCCATTTTGTAATGAGTCTTTGTTTTTGAGATAAAATTCATGATTTCAGCGTGTACAATACAGTGGTTTCCAGTGTAGACCCAAGGCTGTGCCACCATCGCCGCTATCGAATTCCAGAACATTCCATCATCCCTAAAAGAAACCGTGTATCCATTAAGCATTCGCTCCTTATTTCCTCTTCCCCCATGTTTATTTGCTTGCTTCAGAATTTTTGTTGAAAACAAGACATTTTGAATGTTCTAATGTGCTAACTCTGGAAATCAGATTCTCCTCCCTCCTCCGGGTTTGTTTTTTATATTTGTGGTTACTGTTTGTTTAGCAACTTTTCTGAACTGTGTTTTAAAAATAGATACTCTTTGTCATGTGTGGCCACTGAAGCCTCTGTTGGACTAACAGTCTGATTATAGGCTTGGAGTGTTTGCAGTTAGTGACGGCTGATGAGAAACACAGAGCCAGATTAGTTAAATAGTGTCGTTTCGTCAGCTTCTTCAGGCCTGCCAGTGTAACCTGTGGTGTGACTAGGGGACAAGGGTGGAGTAGGTCTACTTTGATCACGGATTTCCTCTCCCTGCTCCTTCACATTATCCGCCCTAATAAATAATAACTGTGAAATACTATGTGGCTAACTGTGCTAGGCACTATTTAGGGACAAAAGAAAGAGCAAAGTACATCTGCACCCGTAAGAAATGTTTAATTTTGCTGATGAGATGGCATTTCGTATCCTTCAGCAGTTTTGGAATTAGTGCAGGGGAAGTAGAGTTAGGCTGCTGGAAGGTAATTAACATTAGGACTTGTACGGAATTCTTCAGGATTTGTAATGACTAGACTTGCACTGTTTAAGAGGGGAGATACTAGCTACTTGTGGCTGTTTAAATTAAATTTTTGGACAGTTAAAATGAAATAGAATTTTTTTTTTTAAGATTTTATTTCTTTATTTGACACAGAGAGACACAGCGAGAGAGGGAACACAAGCAGGGGGAGTGGGAGAGGGAGAAGCAGGCTTCCCGCCGAGCAGGGAGCCCGATGCGCGGCTCGATCCCAGGACCCTGGGATCATGACCTGAGCCGAAGGCAGTCGCTTAACCAACTGAGCCACCCAGGTGCCCCGAAATACAATTTAAAATTTAGTGTTTCACGGGCATCTAGCTGGCTCAGTCGGTAGACCATCCGACTCTTAATCTCAGGGTCGTGAGTTCAAGCCCTACATTGGGCGTGGAGATTACTTAAAATTAAAAAAAAAATAAAATTTAGTTTTTCAGTCACACTAGCCATATTTCAAGTGTTCAGTTGTTACTTACGGCGCGGGGCTGCCGAGCAGCATAGATAATCACTGCAGAAAGTTCTATTGGACAGTGCTATGCTAGGGTGCGGAAGACCAACTCAGAATGCACTTTACTGCTTTTGAGAAACCTGAAACTTCTTGAACAAAATCATATACTGCAGCCGTGAACAATAAAAGCCTGGCATTAAACGTATGCTCACGCAGGTCAAGATTATGTCTTTACACCTTTGTGACATGGACTCCATGAAGGTCTTCCTCAGATTTTGCCTGAGAGACGGAAGTGTCCCCTGGGAGAGAGCTCTCTGTCTGCCCTCTGTCAGGCAGACAACTCGCTTAAGTACCTGTGCCTCAGCTATGAAAGGGGAGGGGTGATTCTGGGTCTCCCCAGAAGGAGGAGGCGGTCCCTCAGATTTGTCCTCCTGCGTCTCATAAATTCACAGCCAAGCCCTAGAGAGAAAGGCTCTTGTGGGCAAAATGAAGGCAAACCTTTTCACTCACATCGCGGTGATACACTGGGATACACAGCAGTGAGGAGACCCGGCATCTTAACCATCTTGAGTCTTCCGGTCAATTAAGATGATGTACCTCTCCATTTATCTGGCAGTATTTTGTAATTTCTAGTGTAAAGGCACGGACATCTTTTGTTAAGCTTCTTCCTATTTTGTGTTTTTATGATATTGTAAGTGGGAGGTTTTTAGCCATGTTTTTCTCCAACTGTTTGCTGCTACTATATGGAAATATAATTGAGTCTTCCCATTAATCTTGTCTTCTGCAACCTTGCTAAATTAACTCCTACTGTTTCTTGTAGCTTTTAGAGACGCTTTTGGATTCTCTGTCTACAGAATCATATGTGCGATTGAAAAATGCCTTTGCTTCTAGTCATGTCTCTGATACTAAAATGGGGAGTTACTCTATTAGATTGTTCTTGGAAATGGAGAAGCTCTACCCTGCTCTGCACCTCATTCTTTTTTGATTTAATAAACACGTCTTGAAAATATTTCCGTATTAGTTTAGAGCATTTCCTCTCATTTCCTTTTTTAAAGTTTTATGCTTCTCCATTGGGAAGACGGATCACAGTTTATTTAGCTAGCGCCTTCTGAGTGATTGAGGGTTATTTCCAATCTTTTACTATCACAAAGTAGGTTGCAATGAGCCCCTCTGACAACCACTGTTTCTTATGTGTAGAAGATGAACTTTAGGTAAACTCCGAGAAGTGGAATTCCCCAGGCCAAGCATATATGCATGTATAATCTTGGCAGATATTGCCTTACCTTCTATAGCTTGTACCACTTGGTGCCCCCTCAGCAATATGGGAGTGACTTTTCCCTGCAGCCTCGCCAACAAGGGTGTGTCAAACATTGGGGGATTTCTCACACAATAGGTGAGAAATGGTGTCTTGGCATCAGCTGCTCAGGAGGCACGTGCAAACCGAGCCCACAACTGCGGCTGCTGAGCCGGCCTCTTGAGGGACACACACCCTCTCTGACTAGTCGGGAGGGGTGCTGTCTGCCTACTTGAGCTCTGAGACTCTGCTCAGTCCTGATTGCACTCACCTCCCTCCTTTTCAACCAGTGGCCAAGAAAGAGACGGGGTAGAACGGAAGAGAAAGATACCTGTGTTAGCGTCTGTATTTGTGAAGGACTAAACAGAATCAGCTTGAAATCTCCTTTGGGCCAGAAGGACAATGAAACAGCCCTGTTATTGTCCAAAGGAGACCAGATTTAAGTGGTAAACAGAGGACCAAGGTCCTGCACCAAGCATAAGCATATTAAACTAGCTCTGGGAAAAAAAAAAAAAAAAGAGCTAACGGCACTTAAATCAACATCTCTCCGTGGCTGGCATTGCCCATTTCCTAACCACTGGAGGCTGAACAGCAGGACTTCCAGGGAAAAGAAGGCAACAATTTGCCCTCACTTCCTTTCAACCTGCGATTGTTTTCCAGTCTGCTGCGTTTGCAAGTACAGAGTCCATAAGAGAATTTCCTCACATCTCTTATTTCAGTGCCCCTCAACCAAACTCCTCCCAGAAAGCACTGTTCAGGTGTCTTGTAAGTGCCTTCCCTTCCCCAGGTTCCTGCCTCCCGTCGTTAGTGTGGCATTTGCCATTCCTACTGCTCGGGGCAGCACGCACCCACCTGAAGCTCCTGGGGCTGCCCCAGCGGCTGCTTCTCACCTGCGACTTGTAGAGTTGATGCCGTGGCCCAAAGACAGGCACAGTGCCCCACGCTCCACCCGCAGGGACACACAGCCTGAGCCTCAGCCGCATTTCAAAACCCTTTCCAGGAGGCAATGCAGACCCAAGTTATTTCCCCAAACCTTGATTTCCACTGTTGCCCCAACAAAGCCTTCACCAGAGAAGGGCTAACCCCTTTGCTGCCTCCACATCCTGTATTCATTCCTGCCTCCTTGCCTTTGCTCCTGCTGCTGACCCCACCCTTGCCCCCCCCTCCCCCATCTGGAACGTTCCTCCGCAGACTGCTCAATTCTGTGCATCCTTTGAGATCCGCTTCACATCCTGAATGAAAGCTTCCCCTGACCTCTAGCCCCAAATCATCACCCCCTCTTTCAACTTCCAGCACCTTTTCAGGACTTCACCTGTCACTTGTCTCCTACTGCCTTGTGACCTCATCGTTCTGCTGTCAAACGATTTAGTTTCTCCCCTCTTCAGGGTGAAAACCGCGAATGGTAGATCACTTTATTACTTTCACTCAGGAGACTAGAATTTACTATGTATCTAGGAAGGTCCAGTTAACATCATCTGAGCAAATGAGCAACTAAGTCTTGCTCCTTTTTTTTTTTTAAATGTTTTATTTATTTATTCATGAGAGTCAGAGAGAGAGAGAGGCAGAGGCAGAGGGAGAAGCAGGCACCCCGCCGAGCAGGGAGCCCGATGCGGGACTCGATCCCAGGACCCTAGGATCATGACCTGAGCTGAAGGCAGACGCTTAACCATCTGAGCCACCCAGGCGCCCTAAGTCTTGCTCCTTTTAAGACTTGATGACAGCTGTAGCAAACACAGAGGTCATTGTCACATATTAATTTTGACTCCAAACACATCTCTTATGCACTGTTTGCTCACCCACGGGGCTTCGCAACCAGCACTTGGGGCCCCTTTGCTCTTTCATGAACTGTCACCAGTTTGGCAATGGCGATGCTGGGACGGTGGGCCTGTTCCCACCCACAGCAGCTGTGTTCCGAATTCCAGGTCCAGGCTTGCTCTCCCTGGTTTCTCCTCCCAGAGATGCTGATATCCATCCAGCTGCTGAGTTGAGCAGCCTTCTCTCCAATACGCTTGCCCTTCTTAGCTGAGGGCTTGCTGCCCTTACCAACCCTGAAGTTCATGATATTACTATGACAGTACAGGAACTTAAGGAGTTATTTCAACAAATATTTTGAGGGCCTCAGCTTAACTATGGCAAGAGCTATTCTCTCTGAATGTTCCCATTTGCCCTCTCTCTTTCCTTTGTACAGAAACTATCACTTACTCTTTCTTTAGACCTATAGCAGGGATTTTCAGGGACCAAATAAGAGACTTCCATTCTAAGTGGTAATCTCAGGGCAAGCCATTTGCTGAAATAAATTGGAAGCAGTACTTAGGTTTTAGGATCAGTTCTTTGCTTGAGGATTTTCTCAGTGGCTTGGAGTCAAGAAAAGTGAAATAGGACACAATATCCATTTTAGGCTTTAGCTTCCCCATAGAGTAATAATAATTAACACTGACTTACATTTATACGGCTTCTCATCGTTAACAAAGTGTTTGCATATTGATAATTTCATTCGACCCTTATAACTAGTCCGTGACGTGCACGTGGAAAGGTTTGCCATGGGAGGAAGTGGGGAGGACCTCCAGGCTTGGGTGCTGGGCTCCTTCCCCACGCTGCATGGAATATCGTGACACTCCATGTGTGCCTGTAGATTTAGATTTAAATATAGGATGGCTGACAGCCTAATAACTGTGTTCCTCATTTGTTCTTAAGGGGAGCCAGACATTGTTCTAAAATGAAATCTATCCAGAGAAAAATAATTTTTGTCACTGGCCATGAGTCTCGACGGCATCATAAGGCCCCAATAACCTAACCTGAGGCATTAGAGTCTGGACCTGTGGGGGGCAGGTGGGAAGGTGGGCAGGGAACAGGACCACGTGCACGTCCGTTTAGCAGCCTCTCCCTGGTTCATCGGCAGTGCTGCCTCCCACCCTTCTGTTCTTGGGAGACCAGGCTCCTCCACTGCCAGGCTGGCATGCTGTTGCCACAGAAGAGCCACCTGGGTACCATTAGTGAGAGGGTCTTGTCTCTCCTCTCGTCAATCTCATATCATATAATCTGGTCCGAGGAGATGGGGACTAATCGTCCACCTGCTCTATATTGTTTTCAGTTCACATAAAGGTCTCTGATTTGAGTCTTGCCATGAGGGATATTTGCTGTCTTTTACCCGTGTCTCTTGGCCAAGGGGGCTTTGGGCCATATTGGGAGGACCTGACTCTTCCCGCTGGGCTAAATTATTCAGATGCCTCCTCCTATCTTTGCAGATATGGGAGCTGGGGCCCCGGGCGGGATGAAACAAACATGCAAAGAAGGGAGAATAATATACCCGTGAGTAAACATAGGATTTGCTTCCGAGGTTCCTGGCAGCCTGATCTAAGAAGAAAACATGAAAACATAGCAGATTTCTTAGTTTTTAAAATACTAAGTTTTCTGATTATAAAAATAATAAATGCTATTTTTTTTTAAGATTTTATTTATTTTTTTGACAGAGAGAGACATAGCGAGAGCAGGAACACAAGCAGGGGGAGTGGGAGAGGGAGAAGCAGGCTTCCCGCAGAGCAGGGAGCCCTATGTGGGACTCGATCCCAGGACCCCGGG
>NC_138381.1:21819528-21829216 GCF_054177405.1 Leptonychotes weddellii | reverse complement strand
TCATGACCTGAGCCGAAGGCAGACACTTAACGACTGAGCCACCCAGGCGCCCAATAAATGCTAATTTTGAAATATAAAGAAAAATAGACATTTAAGAGGTTTTCCTATAACTTTGGATTTTAAAAAAAATATATTTTATTTAGGGGCGCCTGGGTGGCTCAGTTGGTTAAGCATCTGCCTTCAGCTCAGGTCATGATCCCAGGGTCCTGGGATCCAGACCCGCTTCGGGATCCTTGCACTGCGGGGAGCCTGTTTCTCCCTCTCCTCCCTGCTTGTACTCTCTCACTGTCTCTCCTTCTCTCTCTCTCTCAAATAAATAAATAAAATTTTTTTAAAATATTTTATTTATTGGGGTGCTTGGGTGGCTCAGCGTTAAGCGTCTGCCTTCTGCTCAGGTCATGATCTCAGGGTCCTGGGATCAAGTCCCTGCTCAGCTGGGAGTCTGCTTCTCCCTCTCCCACTCCCCCTGCTTGTGTTTCCTCTTTTGCTGTGTCTCTCTCTGTCAAATAAATAAAATCTTTAAAAAATATATTTTATTTATTTATTTGAGAGAGAGAGAGAGAGCACGAGTGGCGGGGGTGGGGGGAGGGAGGGGCAGATGGAGAAGCAGGCTCCCTGCTGAGCAGGGACCCCGATGCGGGGCTAGATCCCAAGACCCTGGGATCATGACCTGAGCTGAAGGCAGACACTTAACCGACTAAGCCATCCAGACGCCCCTAACTTTGGATATTTTTATGGATTCCTTTCCTGCCTTTTCCTTTCATATAAATAATGTACATAATAAATTTATAACCTTATTTTTTATAGCCTGGTTTTTTTAATTGATCCATTATGAACACTATTCCACGCCATTAAAAAAATTCTTTCAAGACCTCCTGTATATTGGCTGGAGCAATATTCCATCATGAAGACAAACCATAATTTATTTAACAACTTCCTTATTGTTTGGTATTTATGTTGTTGCCAACATTTCTCTACTATAGATAAAGCTGCAATTATTGCCCTTGGGCCTAAATCTTTGTCAATATCTCTAATTATTTCCTTTGGATAGATCTCTACAAGTAAAGAATGTAGGTTAAACTCAGCAACATATGAAGGCTCTTGATACATACGTAGGCAAAAGTTTTTGAAAGAACTGTCTATATTCAACGCCTCCTCTCCTCAGCTCACTGACATCTGGCTTTTGCCCCACATCAGTAAGTCTGGAATGGCTCTCATTGAGTTCACCAGTGACCTCCTATTGAAAAATTCCATCATGTTTCTCAGTGTCATCTTTCTTTTGACTCCTCGGCAGCATTTGTACTGTCAGCCACTCCCACCTCCTCAAAATTCTATTTCCGTGACTTCTGAATCTTTGTCCTCCTTGGTGCTCCTGTCGGTTTGTTATCACATCTTCCTGGGCTCAAGAATGATTTTGGCTCCAAGTAACAGAACACCCTACTGATAGTGACTGAAATAAAGAAGGATTTATTTTTCTTGCACACAAGAAGATGATGTATAGCTGCTAAAATTGGTTTAGTAGCTCACTGATATTAGGGCCAGCATCCTTGAGATTCTCTTGGCCTTCCTCTCATGCATGTTGCCTCAATATCGCAGTGTGGCTGCTGTGGCACCAGGCATCACACCTACATTCAAGGCAGGAAGAACAAGGCAACCTCTGCCTCCTTGCGATCTTTTAATTCAGGAAGGGAACTCTCTTTAGCAGACTTCCTGTTATGTTTCATTAGCCAGAACTGGGTTACACACTGACCTTTAAGTCAGTCATGATTTATCCTCTGGAGGCCCGAGAAGGTGTTAACCTCCTTAGAACAGGGGATCTCAACGCCCCCCATCTGAACAAACAGGGTTGTTTTAGTAGGACAAAGGGGGAGGGCAAGATGTGGAGAAGGGCTTTGCAGGGGCAAGAAAGAGAGAGTTGCTGGAGTTGGTGATTTTAGGTTCTCTCCTAGACCCTCTGCTCACTGGACTTGCTTCCCCAGGAAACTTACCCACAAACACAGACTCTCATCCTATCCACATTGTGATGATGAGTTCAAATCTTGTCTCTCCAGCCCAGAGTCCAGCCTCCCCCTTGGTCTTTCCCCTTAGATTCCACAGACAGCAGTTCTCCCTGTAAGTGCATTCAGAACCCTCCAGCCGAAACCCACTTTCCCATCTGCAGTGACCTCTCCCAAACTTGTCCCAATATTAAATAGTCCAAGAGCTTTCAGTTGTGTTTTCACGTCAGAACTTTTTTGTTTTAAATGAACTTTACACAGAAAGACATTACATAAAACAACTTGCCTTTCCTTGTGGTCCGCCTCTTCCTTCACTGAGAAAGTGGGAGTGGTGGCTAAGCCCCTGTGGGTATCTTTAGGACACTGAGAAACAGAGTGTATCTTGGTGTCTGCCTGGGATTCCCAAAGCAGATCCCAAGACAAAAGCTTCTATGTCACTATTTGTTAAGAAGTCCAGTCCTCCCCACCCCCCACGCCACCAAAAAGGAGTAGAGCCGGATTAAGAAGGGCAGAGAGGGCAAGAGAAAATAAGCAAGCACTTTCTCGATCCAGCATAACCGATTGCCTGATCTTTTTGGATCCTCTTCTGAGCGGCCACATGAGCTGTTGCATTCTGGAGAAGGTGAAAAGAGTTTATCTGCTGGCTCCTGGAACCCACTGGTGAGAACTTCACCCGGTGGGCCTTAACTCCCCTGTCCATTTCATGCAAGGGAGCCCATTAGGTCTTGCAGCACCACACAGCTCAGAGGCAACAGGGAAGCCCCAGGGCAGGAAGTGAGAGGTGCAAAGCATGAATAGGGGGTGAGGAGTGATCCTAGGTCCCTGAGCACAGACAGTCCCTGAGGTGACCAGCCGAAATAAGGGGAGGCCCATCGGGATCTGAGGGGGTGCACCAGAAGTATTTAATATAGTAGGTGAGTACTCCCATTTTACAGATGAGAAAATACAACCCAGAGAGGGCCAAAGTCTCATCCAGTGTTACACAGCTGCTTAGTGGCAGGATGAGCTCTCCGTTCACTGCTCCTTTATCATACTATGCTGTCATTGCATGGTCTTTTTGGTAGCTCTTCCCTCTTGACGACTCTAGAAAGCATAATCAAAACTCTGACCCTTCTCAACTGAATTTCCTAAGTGGCTCTGGCGCCAACTTCATCCATCACAGACGGTGTGCCATCTTAATTAGAACATTATTATTATTATTATTATTTTATTTATTTATTTTTTTGTCAGCCGGTTTCCTTTATAGTCAGGGGAGAGCAACTCTGTAAAAGCTAAGTGGAAGTCTATTATTATCAACCACATCTGCCAATAATAGGTGGGGGATCTCCTCACGTTGGCCAGAATTGGATAGCAGCCATCCTTATTTAATAAAATGCTGGTAATAACCGTAAACCAAGACTGATGTACCCAAACTTAGAAGGGTGCTTTACAGCTTCACATGTTTTTGTTTTTTTTTTTAATTTTATTATTTATTTGACAGAGAGAGAGACAGCGAGAGAGGGAACACAAGCAGGGGGAGTGGGAGAGGGAGAAGCAGGCTTCCCGCAGAGCAGGGAGCCGGATGCGGGGCTCGATCCCAGGACCCCGGGATCATGACCTGAGCCGAAGGCAGACGCTTAACGACTGAGCCACCCAGGCGCCCCAGCTTCACATGTTTTTTAATATTTCGAAGGCCTCATGTCCCTTTCGGGGGTATAAATCAGGCATAACTATAATAATCATAAATAGATTTTCTTCCAGAAGACAAAACCAAACTGGGAAACAGGTATGAACAATTCATAAATCCACTGCGTGTTTTTTCCAATGCCACCAAGCAGTTCAATTCTCTGTGGACGCTGACTGGTTTTCCTACAATTTAATTCAATTCCAACACTATCTAGAGATAGTATCAGGTCCCTCCGGTTAACGGCTCAGTCCCACAAACCTGTATTACCCTGCCCACTGCAGATTTCCACAACCCCTGCCCCAGGTTCCATTAACTTGCTAGAGAGGCTCACAGAACTCAAAGAAACATTTATTTATGCTTATCAGTTTATTACAAAAGATATCATAAGGCGCCTGGGTGGGTCAGTCGGTGAAGTGGCCAACTCTTGACTTTGGCTCAGGTCATGACCTCAGCATCCTGAGATCCAGCCCAGCGCCAGGCTCCGTGGCAGGCTCCTGGTGGCGGGCTCCGTGCTCAGCAGGGAGTCTGCTTCTCTCCCTCTCCCTCTGCCCCTCCCTTCCCTACTTGTGTGCACACGCCCTCTCTCTAAAATAATCTTAAAAATATTATAAAAAATATGATAAAGTTTAGAGATGAACAGTCAGATGAAGAGATACATAGAGCTAGGTCCAGAAGGTCCCAATGCAGGTGCTTCTGTTCCCAGGGTACTGGAGTTCACCGTCCTCCCGGCAAATGGATGTATTCACCAACCTGGCAGCTCATCACATCTTGCTGTTCAAGTATACAATTTAATCTTTACAGAGGTTGGTAGGTGGGGCTGAAAGTTCCAAACCTCTAACCACTCTGTTTTTCCATTGACCAGCTCTATCCTGAGGCTATAGGTGGGGCCCACCCTAAGTCATCTCATTAGAATAAACTCCAAAGGGTACTGTTATGAATGACAAAAGACACTCCAATCACTCTGGAAATTCCAAGGGCTTGAGGGTTCTGTGCCAGGACCCAATATATTGGGGCCAAGAGCAAATATATTTCTTACTGTATCACAATAAAAAAGTCCTATTGGAAGTTCTATGGAGAAAGACGGTCATTTGTTACCTCATTTTAGATACTAGACCTTCCTGAGAATGGTCACTCTGTTATCTTAGTCCATTCCTGCTGCTATAACAGAATACCAGAAACTGGGTGGCTTATAAGCAACAAAACTTAACTTCTCCCAGTTCTGGAGGCTGGGAAGTCCAAGATCAAGGTGCTGGCAGATTTGGCATCTGGTGAGGGCCTACTTCCTGGCTCACAGATGCCTGTCTTCTCTGTGTCCTCACATGACAAAGAAGGAGTGAAGGGAGTTCTGTGGGGTCTCTTTTACCAAGGCAGAAATCCCATTCCTCAGGGCTCCACCCTCCTGACTTCATCACTTCCCCAAGGCCCCACCTCCAAATACCAACACCTTGGGGATTAGGTTTCGACAGATGCCTGGGGGGAATACACAATATTCCATCTATAGCAACAATATTTCAAAAACATCATATCTAAATACCCTAAGCCAGGCTCAGTGCAGCAACTCCCCACCGCTGTGTCCTCCAGGACCACTGGAGCTGACCTCCAGGACCATCAGGACCTCTGGCGGAGCCACCCAGGTACGGCTTATGGGTATCTACTCATAGGCAGTGGGGAAATGCTGGTACATTTTTCCCCCTGAAGACAATAAGTCCTGAAGCAACCTGGTAACCTCCCCACCCCCTGGGTTCTGTGTGGTTATTTTCTTCTTACCCTTTCTAGCCCAGCTGTTTCTTTGGGAAACGTTTCTTCTGTGGGGGTAAAAATAAGGAATAAACTGTTTCCTAATAATAGCATCCATAGGAGAAGAACCCCATGTGATACTGATGTGACGGAGTGTGTCTAGATAAAATATCCCAATTCCTATTCATTCTGTTGGCATTGTGCGGTAATGGACTCTGATATTAAAATGCATATTTCACACCCTCGTCCCACAATTTGGAGGACAGCCATTCACTATGCATGAGCCATTCACTCATGCTCATCACATGGAGAAAATTACATTTTCCCAGTTGCCAAATGGAAGAGATAAATTATCTCACGTGGACAAGCACACTGCTCCCAAGAGCAGTTTCACAGACCCAGGACAGACACTGATCTACAACACCCACGAGGGAGACTAGGAGCTTTGCTGGTGTCGTCCTGAGTCAGTCTCTTTATTCAGACCTACCGGACTCTCAGCCTAGTGGGCTTAATGTGGTGAGACGTTTGCCTTTCTGGCTTTTTTGGACAAAATGAGAATCCTTGGAGCTTCTTATTCCTCCTTCCTAGAAAAAATGTTATAAAAATGAATAAATTAACAGAGTATTTCATATTTATACATACCCACTGAATTGATAATACTTATTTGTAATGAAAATTAAGGAAGCAAATGTTAAAATGTTCTCTTTGGGAAAGGTACAGAGGAAAGTTACCACAGATGCACACACATTTGCTTATTACTCTCCTTATCTTTACCTACCTATTATCTTTACTCTCTCCTTATCCTTACCTATTCTTTCAGGTTAATGAAGGTCCAGATAACTGCCCCCTTTAAGTCAATATGTAACTTTAACCTATTACCTGCATACATATGATTAATAGCATTTCTATCTACATACTAATTAGAGCTAACATTTATTACTCTTCATATGGCCATCACTATTGTACCCACTTGATGCATTTTCCAATATGACCCCACAATTTAAAATCTTTGTTTTGCCCACGTTAAAATTAGCACAGTTACATGAATCCCACAGTTCAACAGTTTCAAAGTTTCAACAGTTATTACACACCTGGAATTGCCCTCGGCCCTGGAGGGAGGGGGGTGAAGCAGAAATAACCATAGGATACAGCGGACCCTATGAAGTGTCAAAGTAAGATTCTTGCTCAGAATGCTTTGGGAGTTGGGAGAAGGGAGGGCTCATGGGCAGCTAAAGCTGCTAGTGACCTCATTATACACTACTTAGGTTATCATATTTTTCTCTGCCTAGAAAAGTGGCTCCTCAGCCATTCCACTGGGGCGAAGGCATTAAGTGACCCACCTAATCGGTGTGGACCACTTTGGATTTGCCGGAAGGCGCCATCTAAACACCAGTTATTACCAGTGTTATGTATGGGTCTGGTGGCTTCTCCTTTCCTTCTCCCTGGCTTCCGAAGTCTGGTTCCCTTCTGTTACTTTCATCCCGGCCCTGCAAGTGAGCACAGGTCCACAACCCAGGTGGCCCGCTCTGAACCCAGGGCAGGCTCTGGACCGGGCACGTGCACCCCGCGCCCCCTCCACTCTCCGCCGGGTTCCTTCTCCCGCCCTTCCGGGTCTCCCTTTGCCCGGCGACGGCGGGCGACCGCACGGCACTAAACCGGCCACCCGGTCGCCGCCCGCTGCAGCGGCGCGGAGCTGACCGGGCTGGGAGGGCCGATTTCGGCCGGGGCTCCGGAGGACCTCGCTTCCCGCCGCCCCCTCCCGCCCGGGCAGAGCCCGACGGGTCCCCTCCCCGGGGCAAAAGTGAGGACGGGCTTCTAAGGTGATGGAGGAGTCCTGAGAACGTGCGCCCAGACAGGAAGGCCAGGCTACCCCGGGATGGCGGCTGCACACAGAAAACGCGGGCGCCGGGCCCCTCAGGTGAGGTTGCCTCCGCGAGGGCTGCGTGGGAGAAGGGCGGTCTGCCCCGCGCGCGCCCGGCCGGGCGGCTGGGGAGGCGGGAGCCGGGCGCGCGGGGGACGCGGCCGCCCCTGGCGGCCCAGGCCGGGCTCCCCAGCGCCCGCCGCCGCAGCAGGTGGGGGCCCGGCGGCCCGGGGGCGGGGCCCGGCTCGGGGCGGAGCCGCGGCGGCGGCGAGCGCGGGGCGGTGCGGGCGGGGGCCAGAGCCGAGCCGGAGCCGGAGCCGGAGCCGCAGCCGGAGCGGGAGCCGGGCTGTCCGGGCGGCCGCGGGAGCTCGCAGCGCGCCGGGGCTGGGACCGGCCTGGCCGAGCGCGCCGGCGCCGCGACCGCAGACAAAGGCGCCGCTCGCGCCCGGGCCGCCGCGCTCTCGGGCTCTGCTTTGGGTAAGTGGCTCCCCCTCCGCTTTCTTTCTTCTGCTGCTGCCTGCCCCTCTCGGAGTTCAGCGGGCTCCGGAGAAGCCGGGCGAAAGGAAGAAATGCTACTTCCCGGCTCTCTCTGCACCCCCACCCACCTTAAGAAAAAACAACCCAAACGGAAAACCAAGCAAATACCAAACTAGCGAGTTTCCGAGCGGGGGGTGTCTCCCGCGAGACCGACGCGGCCGCCCCCTAGGACCCCTTCCTCGGCCAACCGCGCGCGGGGGCTGCCGCTGGATCTGTGGTTCGGATGGGAAGGTTGCCGCTGGGCATCCCCGCGGGGGTGTGTAGAGGAGGAGGCTTGAGGGACCCGGCGCCGTTGAGGGGACCCCACCCCCGCGGGCAGTTCTGCGCGTTTGGGGGCGCCGAGGGGCGGTTCGCACTGCGAGTTCAAATTCGGATCTTGGTTGTGGGGTCTGCCCCAGTCCCCTAGCATCTTTCCCTCCAGCCTCCTTCGCGCTTCGTTCAGGGGTTAATATAGCGCCCCCCCCCCCCACACACACCCCTACCCGACCGAGGCGCCCATTCTGCCCTCCCGCGGCCCAGGGCGGGGGCTCGGGGCGCCCGAGAGGGCGGGGAGGGAGGGAGCCCCGCTGCTTTCCCCGGCTCTGCAATCCCGAGCCTGAATCTGCTGGAGAGGGCGGGCGGCTGCCGGCAGCCGATCGGGTTTGACCACGGAGCCGGGTCCCGGGCTGGCTTCCGCCTCTTCCCGGGGTGCTCTCCATCGGAAAAGCAATCGGAAGCCTCGGGGCGTTTGCTTTTGTTCTGCCCGCAACTCTCCGGAATCCGAGGAGAAGCCAGAGTGGGCGGATGCCCCCGGGAGGGGGCCGATGCGGGAGCTCCAGGTGCAGCCCCGAAGTGAGAGTTGGAGGCGGCGGCCGTTTCCCGCGCCTGGGTGGGGAATGGGTCCCGATCGCTAATCAATGCTGGGGAGCGGGCGGGGAGTCCGCGGCTCCGGAAAAAGCGCGCTGTGCGCCGCGGCCGCGCACTGTCACGCGCCTCTCCCGCTCTCTCGAAAGCGCTACCTTGAGACGCGCATTTCCATTCATGGATCTCTGCCTGGGATTTGACTGATGTCACCTCTGCCCGGGTTCTCTGAGCGGGCGTCTACTACTATTCAATTTAGTAGCCATTTACAGGGGGCCTGCTATGTTTGAGGCAGAAGTAAGTCCTACGATCATGTTAATTTAAAAGGTAATTATTGAGCATCTACTACGTGTAAAGTACATGTGTTATAAACTTTTCAATTTAGCAGATACTTATTGAGCGTTTCCTGTATTCAAGATAGTTGTGCTGTGACCTTATTTTGATAGATATTTACTGAGCACCTTCTGCGTACAAAGGTTTTTTGTTATCATGTGTGTGTGCGTGTGTTTCTGAAGGATTGCCCAGCCTACTTTTGGGGGGCATGGGGAAACAAGGGAGAGCGAATGTGTCTTTGGGCCCTTGAGTCCTCAGTTCCTTTAGTAACTTGCATTTTAACCTTTCTGGACTGCTTGTCATGTGGTGTCGGAAGAGCTGGTGTTCTACACTGTAGCTGGAGGGGTCAGAGGGCAGCAAGGCAGAATAATGAAAAGGCCTGCTCTGGAACCTCTTTCCAAATTCACTTTCCTTACACTGGGAAAAAAAAAAAAGAAGAAGAAGAAGGCAGTTCCTTTGTGCAGAGCACCATGCTAATTACTGCCATGAATTAAAGGTTAATAGGGCAAGGCCCTGACACTCAAAGGGATGAGAGAATCTGTGGTGTGGACAGAAAGACAGACAAAAGGACAATCAACTAAACCAGGAAGGGGGTGGGGGGGAGGCAGGAAGATAGGACCTGAATGGACCTTCCAGCCCCTAGTTTCAAACTGGTGACAGCAGGTGGGGTGAGCCTGTCTTTAAAATCCCATCATTTGGGGGGCTAGGGACTCAGGG